>NW_011495013.1:2049809-2061489 GCF_000754665.1 Bison bison bison | reverse complement strand
TATAGAAAACTATAAAACATTGATGAAAGAAATCAAAGATGACACAAATAGATGGAGAAATATACCATGTTCATGGATCAGAAGAATCAATATAGTGAAAATGAGTATACTACCCAAAGCAATCTATAGATTCAATGCAATCCCTATCAGGCTACCAACAGTATTTTTCAGAGAACTAGAACAAATAATTTCACAATTTGTATGGAAATACAAAAAACCTCGAATAGCCAAAGCAATCTTGAGAAAGAAGAATGCAACTGGAGGAATCAACCTGCCTGACTTCAGGCTATACTACAAAGCTACAGTCATCATGACAGTATGGTACTGGCACAAAGACAGAAATACAGATCAATGGAACAAAATAGAAAGCCCAGAGATAAATCCACGCACCTATGGATACCTTATCTTTGACAAAGGAGACAAGAATATACAATGAAAAAAGACAATCTCTTTAACAAGTAGTGCTGGGAAACTGGTCAACCACTTGTAAAATAATGAAACTAGAACACTTTCTAACACCATACACAAAAATAAACTCAAAATGGATTAAAGATCTAAATGTAGGACCAGAAACTATAACACTCCTAGAGGAAACATAGGCAAAACACCCTCTGACGTAAATCATAGCAGGATCCTCTATGACCCACCTCCCAGAGTAATGGAAATAAAAGAAAAAATAAACAAATGGGACCTAATTAAAAGCTTTTGCACAACGAAGGAAACTATAAGCAAGGTGAAAAGACAGCCTTCAGAATGGGAGAAAATAATAGCAAATGAAACAACTGACAAATAATTAATCTCAAAAATATACAAGCAACTCCTGCAGCTCAATTCCAGAAAAATAAACAACCCAATCAAAAAAAATGGGCCAAAGAACTAAACAGACACTTCTCCAAAGGAGACATACAGATGGCTAAAGAATACATGAAAAAATCCTCAACATCACTAATTATCAGAGAAATGCAAATCAAAACCACAATGAGGTACCATCTCACACCAGTCAGAATGGCTGCTATTGAAAAGTCTACAAACAATAAATGCTGGAGAGGGTGTGGAGAAAAGGGAACCCTCTTACACTGTTGGTGGGAATGCAAACTAGTACAGCCACTATGGAGAACAGTGTGGCGATTCCTTAAAAAACTGGAAATAGAACTGCCATACGACCCAGCAATCCCACTGCTGGGCATTCACACCAAGGAAACCAGAACTGAAAAAGATACATGTACCCCAATGTTCATTGCAGCACTGTTTACAATAGCCAGGACATGGAAGCAATCTAGATGTCCATCAGCAGACAAATGGGTAAGAAAGCTGTGGTACATATACACAATGCAATATTACTCAGCTATTAAAAAGAATGCATTTGAATCAGTTCTAGTGAGCTGGATGAAACTGGAGCCTATTATACAGAACTAAATAAGTCAGAAAGAAAAATACCAGTACAGTATATTAATGCATATATATGGAATTTAGAAAGATGGTTAACAATGACCCTATATGCAAGACAGCAAAAGAGACACAGATGTAAAAAACAGATGTTTGGACTCTGTGGGAGAAGGTGAGGGTGGGATGATTTGAGAGAATAGCATTGAAACATGTATATTATCATATATGAAATAGATTGCCAGTCCAGGTTCTATGCATGAGACAGGGTGCTCAGGGCTGGTGCACTGGGATAACCTTGAGGGATGGGATAGGGAGGGAGGTGGGAGGGAGGGTCAGGATGGGGAACACATGTACACCCATGGCTGATTCATGTGAATGCATGGCAAAAACCACCACAATATTGTAAAGTAATTAGCCTCCAATTAAAAGAAAAAAGAAAAAAAAGTGAAAGGAGAGTAAAAAAGTTGCCTTAAAACTCAACATTCAAAAAACTAAGATCATGGCATCTGGTCCCATCACCTCATGGGAAATAGAAGAGAAAAAAGTGGAAGCAGTGACAGACTTTCTTTTCTTGGGTTCAAAATCACTGTAGACAGTGACTGTAGCCACAAAATTAAAATATGCTTGCTTCTTGAAAGAAAAGCTATGACAAACCTAGACAGCATATTAAAAAGCAGAGACATTACCTTGCCGACAAAGGTCCATCTAGTCAAAGCTATGGTCTTTCCAGTAGTCATGTATGGGTGTGAGAGTTGGACCATAAAGAAGGCTGAATGCCAAAGAACTGATGCTTTTGACCAGTGGTGCTGAAGAAGACTCTTGAGAGTCCCTTGGGCAGCAAATCAAACTAGTCAATCCTAAAAGGAAATCAAGCTGGAATACTCATTGGAAGGACTGACAGTGAAGCTGAAGTCCAATACTTTGGCCACCTGATATGAAGAGCCAACTCATTGGAAAAGCCCCTGATGCTGGAAAGATTGAGGGCAGGAGGAGAAGGGGATGACAGAGGATGAAATGGTTGGAGGGCATCATCAACTCAATGGACATGAGTTTGAGCAAATGCCAAGAGATCATAAAAGACAGGGAAGCCTGGTATTTTGCAGTCCATGGGTTTGCAAAGAGTTGAACACAACTAAGTAACTGAAGAACAACAACAACGGTAGTTTTATGGGTTTGCAAACTGAGTATTTAAGCAGATAACCTAATGCTGCCCCTAGAGAAAGAGATGTTCCTGGTTGTAAGCTCCATTTGACCCACCTCTGAGCTGAAAGGCTAGGAGCTGATCAGATACAAATTGGGCCCTTCATTTTTGACTAGTAGGCTGCCTCCTACATCTACTACATTGCATTTGTTAGTACTGTTTGACTCACAAGCGAAAGAACTCCAACTTGAACCAGATTAAGCAAACAGGAGGTATATGATCAGGACACTAGAACCAGTGAAGATAGACAGACTCTCCCCCTTCAATACTAAAGTCAAACAATTAGCAGAAATTTCACCAATATCAACCAAACATGGGGAGGGCAGCTAATGAACGAGAAAGAAGTTTCTGATCTAACACAGCTCCCTAATATGACCTTTGGACCATATCACCTCCAGCCATACCATCACCCTCTCCTGGTCCCCCACAGATGCAGTAACAGGGAATCAAAAAAATCCTAAACTTCAGCTCCTTTATTTTCAACCAGGAGAGAATGGATTGAGGGTATATCTTCATATTTTCCCTCTTCTTATTGGGAGGGAATAAGAACGGCTCCCAACAGAAGAGGAGAGAATAGAAAATAGATGGACGGATGAAATAGGAAGAGACACCCAGGGCCCATTTTCTCTGCTAGAAATGAAAGCTTCAGGACCCTCCAGTGAATCTAGGTCCTAGAGGGTGGGGATGGAATACTCTGGAGCTCTAACACATGGGAATGTGATCCACTCCAACTAACTGGGGTGAATTATCATAAAGTACATTTGACAAAATTAACAGACAAAACAAAGCATAGGCTTTCTGGTGGAGATTTCCCACATCTTCAGCCCCATCTTCCCTCTTTTTTTTACCCATTCTCAAAGGATAAAAAAAAAAAAAAAAGGTGGAAAGAAAACAAGATACCTATCCTTTAAACAACACAGAATAGACAATGATTAGGTTTCAGACACAGGGGAAGGAAAGGGTCGAGAGGAATTCATCCATGTGGAATTCATCCACATGACATGAGAGTAGATATCATTTGGAAAATCTTCTCGGAGTAAGCCTAAGTATACCAATAAAATGAAAAGAGATGACAAGAAAGCTTCCACACAAGCTACGGCAAAGGAGGAGGGAGAAATGTGAGGGAAAAAGGGAGAAAAGGAGGAAGGAAGAGGGAGGAAAGAAGAAAGAGAGGGATTGTCCAGTGGGAGAGGGATCCTGAGGTGCATCCTAGCCAGGCCCTCACATGGCAGGACCTCAGCTGAGTTTTCTCATTGCTTCATCTCTCTCAGTTCCTGCCCACCTCTGAGCAGGCTTCCCCTGCCTTCCCACTTGTGAGACACCCAATATCCTTCTGATCAATTCCTCTTCTACTTAAATTAACCAAAGTTGGGTTTTGTTGTTTGAAATCACGAATCTAAATTGATACAGATGGTGAGCAATTAATCCATTTAAACAGAAAGCTAAGATAAGTAACTGAGGGAATTCACAGGTGTAGATGTTACGGAACTTGCCAATATATAATAAAATAATATGACCAAGAAAAACAGAGGGGGATGTGGAGAAAGAAGTGGGAGTGTTAATTCCCTCACCTTTCCTAGCAGGGAACTAATAGGTACTAATTAAAATGGAAATATCATTTTAAAAACATAATGACTCATAAGGTTTCTCATAATCATTTTATAAATCTTAGGGTGATACTCGGAGAAGGCAATGGCACCCCACTCCAGTACTCTTGCCTGGAAAATCCCATGGACGGAGGAGCCTGGTAGGCTGCAGTCCACGGGGTCACTAAGAGTCGGATATGACTGAGCGACTTCCCTTTCTCTTTTCACTTTCATGCATTGGAGAAGGAAATGGCAACCCACTCCAGTGTTCTTGCCTGGAGAATCCCAGGGATGGGGGAGCCTGATGGGCTGCTGTCTATGGGGTCGCACAGAGTTGGACACAACTGAAGTGACTTAGCATAGCATAGCATAGGGTGATACTTTAGGGGATGCAGGTGAGGAAGTTTAAGTTCAGAAATGATAACTGACTTAACCAATATCTAACAGCTGGTTCATTCAAAACTTCAGCAAATGTGCCTCCTAGATGCTAAGCATTATGCTAAGTGTTGGGCTCACTATGGAGGACAATCCAGCATGGTTCCTGCCTTCACGGGGCTGACAGTCTAGTGGGAGAGCCAGACATAAACAAGAACAAAGGCATAAATATGAAATCACCACTGTGATCAATGCTGTGAGGGCAAAGAGCAGCATGCTATGTAAGAGAATAACAGAGGTGGAGACACACTTGATAAAGGGTGGCCAAGACCCTCTTGTCTATAGGAGGGGAGACATGTACAAAGAGACTTCACAGTTGAGAAGGAACCAGCCTAACAAAGACTGAAGGGAAGATAATCCCAGACAGAGGAACAGCATGTATCAAAACCCCAAGGAAAGTGTGTAGGCACCAATATCTTGTAAACAAAAGAAATTTATTTCTTAAGTTCTGGAGGCTGAAGTCCAAGAGCAAGGTGCTGACGGATTTTGTATCTGGTGAGAGCCTGCTTCCTGGCTCACAGACGACTGTGTCCTCCCATGGCAGAAAAGATGGGGGAGCTCTTCAGAGACCTAATCACCTCCCAAAGACCCCATCTCCTAGTAACATCATGGTAGGGGTTAGAGTTTCAACGTATGAAATCGAAAGAACACAAATATACAAACTATAGCCATTCACCTCTGGCCTTCCAAAATTTATGTTCTTCTCACATGAAAATAGATTCATTACATCTCAACAGCCCCGGAGTTTCAACTCATTCCAGCAACAACCCTAAAGTCTAAAGTTCAAAGTCGCATCTAAATATCATCTAAATTAGACATGGGTAAGATTCAAGGCATGATTCATCTTGAGGAAAATTACTCTTCATATGAGAACCTGTGAAATTAAACAAGTTGTATGGCTCCAAAATATAATGGTGGGACAGGCATAGGATAGACATTTCTATTCCAAAAGGGTGAAACAGGAAAGAATAAAGTGTTAATGGGTCCAAAATAAGTCCAAACTGCCAAGCAAACTCCATCAGATCTTCAGTTCAGTTCAGTTCAGTTCAGTCGCTCAGTCGTGTCTGATTCTTTGTGACCCCATGGACTGCAGCACACCAGGCCTCCCTGTCCATCACCCAACTCCCACAATTTACTCAAACTCACGTCCATTGAATTGGTGATGCCGTCCAACCATCTCATCCTCTGTCGTCCCCTTCTCCTCCTGCCCTCAATCTTTCCCAGCATCAGGGTCTTTTCAAATGAGTCAATTCTTTACATCAGGTGGCCAAAGTATTTCAGCTTTGAATATTCAGCTGAATATTTCAGTTTCAGCTTCAACATCAGTTCTTCCAATGAACACTTAGGACTGATCTCCTTTAGGATGGACTGGTTGGATCTCCTTGCAGTCCAAGGGACTCTCAAGAGTCTTCTCCAACACCACAGTTCAAAAGCATCAATTCTTCGGCACTCAGCCTTCTTTATAGTCCAACTCTTACATCCATACATGACCACAGGAAAAACCATAGCCTTGACTAGACAAAATTTTGTTGGCAAAGTAATGTCTCTGCTTTTGAATATGCTATCTAAGTTGGTCATAACTTTCCTTCCAAGGAGTAAGCATCTTTTAATTTCATGGCTGAGTCATCATCTGCAGTGATTTTGGAATCCCCCAAAATAAAGTCTGCCACTGTTTCCCCATCTATTTCCCATAAAGTGATGGGACCAGATGCCATGATCTTAGTTTTCTAAATGTTGAGCTTTAAGCCAACTTTTTCACTCTCCTTTTTCACTTTCATCAAGAGGCTTTTTAGTACTTCTTCATCTTAAAGCTCAAAAATAATCCTCTTTAGCACAATTCTCTGTGCCCCAGGCCTATTGAAACAGAAGTCCTACCTTTCAAACCCACTAGGGCAAGAGTCCCACCTTCTGGACCCACTGGGGGAGTGATCCACCATGACCTGAAATTCTGTCCTGCAGGGGTGGGGACTCCCAGGTTCTGGATGGCCCTATCCCCATGGCTTTAGGCAGAGGTCAGCTGGCCTGCTGAAAGTAAGGCAGTGGTTCTCCCTTTTGAAACGAAGGAAACAGTCCTAAAGATCTCTGTCACCTTTGAGGTCATTTCCCCTTCATCTTAAAGGATAACACCTGGCCTCTGTCTAGATGGCTGATGAGGTCCGTGTTGCAACCCTTACTAATCTCCTTATCCAATGGTCAATTGGATATACCCTTAGAGTTCTTTCCTGAACACGCTTTCTCACTTTTTCTGATATGGATAGGCTGAGAATTGTCCAAATCTCTAAGTCTAGTTCCTTTCTCCTTAACAATTCCATCTTCCATTCATTTCTCTCTTCTGGCATTTACTATCAGCAGTCAGGAAGGGTTGAGCCATACCTTCAATACTTTGCTTAGAAATCACTTCAGCTAAATGATTGGGAATCATTTACATGGCTCAGTGGTAAAGAATCTACCTGCAATGCTGGAGACGTGCGTTCAATCCCTGGATCAGGAAGATACCCTGGAGAAGGAAAGGACAACCCACTCTAGTATTCTTGCCTGGGAAATCCCATGGACAGAAGAGCCTGGCGGGCTACAGTCCATGGAGTTGTAGAAGAGTCAGACACAACTTAGCAACTAAACAACAACAATCCATGCAGGGCAGGCTTGTATGGACATGGAACAGTGTTCAGTTTTTATTCCAAAAGAACAGAAAGTCTCTAAATAGTCTTTATCAGAGAAATGGAAGGATGAAATCTACATTGTGTAATCCACTGTGGCAGCTGGGTAGAAAGTGGTTTGGAGAGCTGCAAGAATATAATTAGAAAGACAGGTTAGGAACAAGTGGCCTAGAAGTGAAGTTATATTGGTTGCACTTTGTTGATGGCAGTAGAAATGGAGAGATGTAGCCTAATTGCAAAAATATTTTGGAAGTCAAGTCCAAATGTGATGTATTAGATATGGAAGGTAAGGCAGAGAAAAAAAATCAAGAAAAATCCTGAACTTCCCTGGTGGTCCAGGGGTTATGAACCTGCCTGCCAATGCAGGGAACACGGGTTCAATCCCTGATCCAGGAAGATTCAATATGCCAAGGGGCAACTAAGCCCACATGCCACAGCTACTCAAGTCCATGTGCCCTACAGCCCATGCTCTGCAACAAGAGAAGCCACTAAAATGAGAAGTCCATGCATTGCTAATAGCCCCCATTCGGCACAACTAGAGAAAGCCCATGAGTAGCAACAAAGACCCAGTGCAGCCAAAAATATTAAATAAATAAACTTAAAAAAAAAAAAAAGACTAACTCCCAGGTTTTTCAGCTGGTTTACTACGTATTAGCATTTCCTGACATGGTAAAGAGTTTGAGATAAATATTTTGAGAAGTGGCTATAAAGAATTATAGACATTTCATGACTAAGATCTATGCAAAACATCCAAGTAGAGATGTCAGATCTTCATCAGTTCTGAAGTTCAGAAGAGAAAGTGGAGCTGGAATCATCATCACTCTATCAGCTCAGTTCAGTTCAGTCACTCAGTCGTGTCAGACTCTCTGTGACCCCATGAATCGCGGCACGCCAGGCCTCCCTGTCTATCACCATCTCCCGGAGTTCACTCAAACTCACATCCATTGAGTCAGTGATGCCATCCAGCCATCTCATCCTCTGTCATCCCCTTCTCCTCCTGCCCCCAATCCCTCCCAGCATCAGAGTCTTTTCCAATGAGTCAACTCTTCACATGAGGTGGCCAAAGTACTGGAGTTTCAGCTTTAGCATCATTCCTTCCAAATAAATCTCAGGGCTGATCTCCTTCAGAATGGACTGGTTGGATCTCCTTGCAGTCCAAGGGACTCTCAAGAGTCTTCTCCAACACCACAGTTCAAAAGCATCAATTCTTCGACGCTCAACTTTCTTCACAGTCCAACTCTCACATGACCACTGGAAAAACCATACCCTTGACTAGACGGACCTTTGTTGGCAAAGTAATGTCTCTGCTTTTGAATATGCTATCTAGGTTGGTCATAACTTTTCTTCCAAGGAGTAAGTGTCTTTTAATTTCATGGCTGCAGTGATTTTGGAGCCCAGAAAAATAAAGTCTGATACTGTTTCCCCATCTATTTCCCATGAAGTGATGGGACCAGATGCCATGATCTTCGTTTTCTGAATGTTGAGCTTTAAGCCAACTTTTTCACTCTCCTCTTTCACTTTCATCAAGAGGCTTTTTAGTTCCTCTTCACTTTCTGCCATAAGGGTATATAGATGGTATCTAAAAGCATGGGAATGGAGATGATGATGTGGAAAGATAGCATGGAAAAAAAGAGGGCCTATGACCAATTCCTAAGAAAATGTGATACTCAGAGATAGACTGTATAAGAAGACAGATATAAAACTAGAAGGCAGTGTACCTCGTATTAAAGAGGACTTTTTAACTTTGTTGACTTGCTGCTACTAAGCCAAACAAAATGAGGACTGAACAGGGTCCATCATATTAGGCAATCGATGAAAATGAAGAGTGTTTTTGGTGGAAATACAGAGACAAAAGACAGCCCCTTTGAGAAGTTTGACAATGATGAGAAGCAGAGAAATGGAGCAATTACAGGAAGAAGATTGGGTCAAGGAAGGAATTTGAGGAGGCTTCTATGCTTCATTAAGAAGAGGAGACAGTCAGGTAGGGAAAGAGGAAAAGGCACAGAGATAGCAAGTACAGGAAGTAGATGACAGAGGGAGAGCCAGGATGATGCAGACACAGAAAGGTCTGTAGATACCATAAGGGAAAGATAAAGGAGATCTCATTTGATGGCTTCTATTTCTCCAAGAAGATAATTTCACCAGCTGACAACTACTTGGAAAAAAATGGAGGAAGGGTTGGGAAGTCTGGGTATCAAGCGAGTCATAAAATGTCACTGGGAAAGTAGGAAAGCAAGCTTATTTCATGTTAAGGTAAGACCACCACAGGTACAAGGTAGCAATGCCCAAGTATTCAGGTGTAAGGCTAGAGAAGGCAAATGCTTGGGTTCATCCAAGGTCAGAATTTTACCACATAAGAGTAACAAAAGATGAAAGAATCAAGGGAATTCACGATATCTATTAGACGGTGATCACAATGATGTGTCGTGGAATCTAAGTTAGATAATGAGGGAAGGAAAGGGCAGGAGGGCTCCGCAGATACAGAGAAAGGAGTTTGATCAGTGGACCAGCCATCTCAATGACAGCAATGAAATGTTACAGCAGGGAATCAAGCAAAACAAATGGAAGTATAGGAGGTTTCAGTTAAGGAGTGGGATGAGTGGAGCAGTCATTTTGGAATGTTGCAATATTTGAAGATGAGTAGTATGGCAGCTGCAATGGGATGGAGATGAAAGTCATTGGCTCAGATGTCGGATGGATCAGCTCTTAGAAGCTGAAGTCATCAATGATGACAAGCATAGGGGTGACCAGAAAGACCAATGGACGAAAGACTTCAGGAAGTGAGTAGGAATGGTGGAGCTAAGATGAAAGGGCAGACACATAGCACCAGGTCCAGCATCAGTACCTCTTCACCAAGTGTTTCCTTGTTTGGCTTCTGCTCCTAGAACTCCCCTGCCTTTTACTGCTGAGGAGCTCCATTTGATTTCCTCCAGTTTCATGCTCACAGGTGAGCTTGAGGAGATGAGGAGACAGTGGGATAAAGATGAGGAGACAGTGGGATATACAGTGGAAACATCAACTCTGACTCAATATATGTGGGGACCAGAAAAAATCAAGTTATATTTGCTCCCCATGGAGAGTCCTCATTAGGGGGTCATGGCCACTCGAATCAGAATGGAGACAACTCAGATAAGGCTGCAAGGTCTACCAATGGGAGTGCTCTGCCTGGGGGGAAGAAAGGAAGACCGGGATAGCAGACAGAGGGACCAAGACAGGAGACAGAGGGAAGAAGAGAAAATATACATTAAATCAGCACCTACTATGTGCCAGACTTGTGAATAGCTCTCCAAGTCACACTCTGCACAGCAGCACCACATTCAAAGTGTAAACACCACAGATTTGACTATTTAGTCTGACAATTTTTTGGCAGACAGTAGTGTTATGGAATGAACTGTGTCCCTTGTAAATGCGTACGTTGAAGTCCTAACCCGCTGTAACTGTATTTGGAGATAGGGCCTTTATCAAGGTAATTTAAGTTAAATAAGATCAAAAGGACGGAGCCCTAAACCCACAGGACTGGTGTCCTTACAAGAGGAGGAAGAGACAGCAATGGTGTATGCACACGGTGAGTCCATGTGAGGACAGGGTGAGAAGGCGGCCGTTGGCAAGCTAAGAAGAGAGGCCTGAGGAGAAATCAACCCTGTCAGGACCTGGATCATGACTTCATAGGCTGCAGAACTATGAGAAATAAGCTCTTGCTGTTTAAAAGCCACCCAACATGTGATATCCTTCCATGGTTCTGGAAAATTAATGTAAGCAGTAAAGTGCTTTGTTCTAATTATCAGTAAATTAGGAAGATTCTTTAATAGGCAGAAGTCAAACCACTTGGAGAAGGGTTTGATTTTTGCAATTCATATAAAGATGTCATATAGGCCAGCAGTGACTCTGAGAGTCACTATGCCAGATGCTTTCTTCTTTTATGCTATCTCATTTAATCAATATATAACTTTCCAAAATAAGAGTGTGAAGATGAAGACAACAAGACTCAAAGGAGTTCAGTCAACCAAGCTCTGGTAAGAAGCTGAGCTAAAATTTGTATCTAGATCAGCCTATTCCAAAACTCACTTGTCTCCCATTCCACTATACTGTCACCCATTACAGATCCTCATTATTAAAGAGATGCTACCAACATCAATTGCAATTTTACTCTGCCTCAGACACTCTGCTAGATGCTTCCCCATACAATAGTGAAGTAGGCCCAGTTAACCCTGTGTGGAAAACTCAGCAGTGGCCACAGGACTGGAAAAAGTCAGTTTTCATTCCAATCCCAAAGAAAGGCAATGCCAAAGAATGCTCAAACTACCGCACAATTGCACTCATCTCACACACTAGTAAAGTAATGCTCAAAATTCTCCAAGCCAGGCTTCAGCAATACGTGAACTGTGAACTTCCTCATGTTCAAGCTGGTTTTAGAA
>NW_011495013.1:2040538-2049709 GCF_000754665.1 Bison bison bison | reverse complement strand
GCTGGTTTTAGAAAAGGCAGAGGAACCAAAGACCAAATTGCCAACATCCGCTGGATCATCAAAAAAGCAAGTGAGTTCCAGAAAAACATCTATTTCTGCTTTATTGACTATGCCAAAGCCTTTGACTCTGTGGATCACAATAAACTGTGGAAAATTCTGAAAGAGATGGGAATACCAGACCACCTGATCTGCCTCTTGAGAAATTTGTATGCAGGTCAGGAAGCAACAGTTAGAACTGGACATGGAACAACAGACTGGTTCCAAATAGGAAAAGGAGTACGTCAAGGCTGTATATCGTCACCCTGCTTATTTAACTTATATGCAGAGTACATCACGAGAAATGCTGGGCTGGATGAAGCACAAGCTGGAATCAAGACTGCCGGGAGAAATATCAATAACCTCAGATATGCAGATGACACCACCCTTATGGCAGAAAGTGAAGAGGAACTACAAAGCCTCTTGATTAAAGTCAAAGAGGAGAGTGAAAAAGTTGGCTTAAAACTGAACATTCAGAAAACGAAGATCATGGCATCTGGTCCCATCACTTCATGGGAAATAGATGGAGAAACAGTGGAAACAGTGTCAGACTTTATTTTGGGGGGCTCCAAAATCACTGCAGATGCTGACTGCAGCCATGAAATTAAAAGATGCTTATTCCTTAGAAGAAAAGTTATGACCAACCTAGACAGCATATTCAAAAGCAGAGACATTACTTTGCCAACAAAGGCCCATCTAGTCAAGGCTATGGTTTTTCCAGTGGTCATGTATGGATGTGAGAGTTGGACTGTGAAGAAAGCTGAGTGTCGAAGAATTGACGCTTTTGAACTGTGGTGTTGGAGAAGACTCTTGAGAGTCCCTTGGACTGCAAGGAGATCCAACCAGTCCATTCTGAAGGAGATTAGCCCTGGTATGTTTTTGGAGGGAATGATGCTGAAACCGAAACTCCAGTACTTTGGCCACCTCATGCGAAGAGTTGACTCATTGGAAAAGACTCTGATGCTGGGAGGGATTGGGGGCAGGAGGAGAAGGGGACAACAGAGGATGAGATGGCTGGATGGCATCACTGACTCGATGGACGTGAGTCTGAGTGAACTCCAAGAGTTGGTGATGGACAGGGAGGCCTGGCGTGCTATGATTCATGGGGTCCCAAACAGTAGGACACGACTGAGCGACTGAACTGAACTGAACTGAACTGAGACATAAGGAAGGGCTTCTCTGGTAGCTCAGTGGTAAAGAATCCACCTGCCAATGTGGGAGATGCAAGAAATGTGGTTTCGATCCCTGGGTTGGGATGATCCCCTGGAGAAGGAAATGGCAACACACTCCTGTATTCTGACGTGGGAAATCCCATGGACAGAGGAGCCTGGCAGGCTACAGTCCATGGGGTTGCAGAAGAGTTGGACCTTACTGAGTGACTAAACAACAACAAAGATAAGGAAGCAGAGAAGTGAAGTGACTTGCCCTAGACCACACAGTTTGGCAAGCCGTAACCTGTCTGTTTAGTGCTCCTTTTCCCCCCTCTTCACCTCATACGCCACCACTGAACATAACTGCTGCTCAGATGTAGGATTTTCCAGGCAATCCATAAACACAAAATAGCCCTTCTCCTGCTCATCATAGTATTCATATCCTTTTAGCAAAAACAACATCATCCAAAGTCATTTACAGGGACTCCCCTAGTGGTCCAGTGGTTAAGAATCTCTCTGCCAATGCAGGGGACAGGCATTCAGTCCCTGGTCCAAAAACAGATCCCACATGCCATGGGCCAACTAAGCCTATGCACCACAACTACTGAGACCCTGTGCTGCAACTACTGAAGCCCGAGCGCCAAGAGGTCATGCTCTACAAGAGAAGCCACTACAATAATAAGCCTGTGTACCACAACAAAGAGTAGCCCTGGTTCACTGCAACTAGAGAAAGCCTGTGCACCACAAAGAAGACCCGGCACAGCTAAATAAATAAATAAATATTAAAAGTCATGTGCAAAGTAGATACGGTAGCAATTGTCTGATAATGCATTTGTTCCCCAAAAGTAAACAGATGAAGATCAAGTTGAGTTAAGCAGCAGCTGCAATTCAT
Organism: Bison bison bison; assembly: GCF_000754665.1. Lineage (NCBI taxonomy): Eukaryota > Metazoa > Chordata > Mammalia > Artiodactyla > Bovidae > Bison > Bison bison. Next base: position 2,047,630 of record NW_011495013.1, on the reverse strand, counting down.
TGAACAAATTTCTAGCTCTTTTGCTTGATGTATGTAGTTTTTATTTGGTTGAATTATGAATTTTATTCTAAAGATTAATTTGGCCCTCTATAAAGAGCATAAGAATTAATATTCAGCCAAGATATGAATCTTTTTTCATTTTAGTGGAAATCAATTTGTTAAAATATTGTTGAGTGTAATTTGTTACTTATTCACTCCCACTTTCCTGCTCAAGTTGAGGTATTTGGAAAAATCTACATAAACACTTTGTCAATACCACCAAGATTTATCTTGCCAAGTTCCTATAATTGTTATCTTTAAAAGCACTCTGAATTATGCTATGTGATGTTAGATTTTATTGAACTTACATAATAAAGAAATGATCAATTAGAAAAAAAATCACAAGGATTTTTGTCTCCAGCAGGCAGTATGTAGAAGTGACTTCTAGGTCATTTGATCAAAGAGTTGCAACCAAAACACTGGATGTAGGGCTCTACAACTTGCCTAGTTGGTTCGGAAGCATTTCCACATATCCTTTAACAAATCTCCCACGGTGGTCACTAAGCAGATGCTGCTGACATTACCACCCAGCCAGAGCCTTCGACTTAGGCTTTATTCAGGTCTCCTCTTCCCATCCCTCCCTTCTCCTCCTCTGTTGTCTCTTTTTTTCCAGGGCTCCCACATCAAAGTACCACTTAAATAACGGAAGTATTGTCTCACAGTTTTGGAGGACAGAAGTTGGAAATCAAACTGTTGCCAAGGTGATGGCCTGCTGAAAGTGCTAGAGAAAGACCTGTTCTAAGTCTCCCACCTCAAGTCCGGTGGTTTGCTGACAATTTTTGGTGGTCCTAGGCCTGTAGACACATAACCCTAAGCTCTGCCTTCCTGTTCATATGGCATTCTCTCTGTTTGCATATCTCCACACAACATTTCCTTTAAGGCTTCCCCAGTGGCTCAGCCATAAAGAACTCACCTGTGAAACCAGTCATATTGGACTAGGGCCCACCCTACACCAATATAACCTCATATGAATTAATTATATCTCCAAAATCCCTGTTTCCAAATAAGTCACATTCTAAGGTACTCAAGGTTAGAACTTCAGCACATGAATTCTGGAGGACACAATTCACCCCATAACATTCCCCTACTCCCTCAGTATATAAGCATGCTCTACTAATCCTTTCTCATAAATAAAACTAAAGAATAATAATGGCCCCTACCATAACCTGAATTCTTTCCATCCTTTCACAGCCAGCTTCTCAAAAGAGTCATCTCTCAATTTCTTCATCCATCTATTCCTAAACCCACTGTAATCTGGCTGGGCACCCCGTGTTCTCAGGGAGGCTGCCAACAACTGTCTAACCTTTAAACATCTTTCTTTTTAACCCTGATCTTGCTAAACCTCTTTGTGGCTTTTCAACCTGTGAAGCACGTCCTTCAGGAACTGTATCCTTTCTCAGTGTCACCATCACTAACCAGAGCTTCTCCTGCCCGTGGGCACTCTCCACTGAAACCTCTGGAAGCATTCTGGTAGTACCATTCTTAGGTCACCTCTCTTCTCTCCACTCTCTGTCACTCACCCATCTTGTGTCATCACCCACCTCCTGTCCTTTGATGTTTTAAGCCCATGGATCTAGCACACTTCTCCCCTGAGTTCTAGGACATCCCAAGGATTTACTTTCCACCTCCTTCTTCATTTCAATATGCAACTATGTGATTGCTTGTGACATTAAAAGTATTTTCTTAAACACTTACTAAACAGGTTTTTTTTTTCCAGCAAAATCGATGTTAAGTATGTTCATCATTCTGTTAAACTATGATATTGGAGGGATGATTTTTTTCTACTCAGAAGGGCTCCTCATATAATAAAGATAATAACTTTTATAAGATTGCATATCTTGGTCCAAGTTTACATGTCTTTCAATTGGGTATTATATTTTTAATCATATACAAGCTCTTAATTAAAATTTAATAAAATCAATCAACTGTTCCTATTTCTACTTTAGAGTTATGCTTTAAAAACCTTTTACCATCCTAAGATATTTCTTTTCTTTCTAATATTTTATGGAGCTAAGTTTTTACATGAAAATCTCCTCCAAATGGAATTTACTTTGATGTAAGCAATGAGAAAATACCTTGTCATTCTTTTTTCCTAAAGAATTAGAAAATGACAGAACAAATTAATTTTTAAATATCCATCCAGTCACTTTCTCACTGATTCTGTTTTCCTTTACCCAACTGGAAGTAATCTGATTCTTATCTTCTAATCTAATCTCCTGCCTAATGAGAAGAGCTGACTCAGTGAAAAAGACCCTGATGCTGCGAAAGATTGAAGGCAAAAGGAGAAGGGGACGGCAGAGGATGAGATGGTTAGATAGCATCACTGTAATGGACATGAGTTTGAGCTAACTCTGGGAGAGACTGAAGGACACAGAAGCTGGGTGTGCTGCAGTCCATGGGGTCACAAAGAGTCAGACATGGCTTAGGGACTGAACAACTGCTGCCTAATCCCTGGTCAACTACTGTTTTAATATTTGTAATCTCACAATGTGTTTTCAAATTACTAGGTTAAGTTCCCACTTTCTATTCTACTTTTTTTTTGTAATTTTGTTGGTTATCCTAGTACTTTTTATCTTTCAGCTAAAAGGAGGGCAACAGAGAGACAGAGAGAGACAGAGAGAGACACACTCAGACAGAGAAGGTAGAGAGGACACTGAAGAAAACTGACTATTTTCATTCTTCCTCAGCCTGATTCCTCCAGCTGAAGAACTTCAGATTCCATCAACATTTAATGAACACACTGTGACCCAGGGGCATTCACACAAGTAATGTCTGTTCCTTCTCCTTAGTGTCAATATCTAACTTTTAATCCATTTCCGTTTTTTTACACATTAAAACCCAAATACTATAGACTAGGCTTTTATGTTTTCAGGATTAAGAAATAAATTTATTCAAGCAAAGAACATTCTAAGGACTGATATTCCTAGATATCTTGATTTCTTGAGGAAAAAGATATTGACAAACATATCTTAATATCAGGGGTTCACATCTAGCAACCCAGTATGTAGGCAAGCACAATTAGTATTATTTTATGGCTATCAAAATTCTGAGGGTTCATTAGGTAATTTTTTTAAAGTTACTTCAGATGGTAAATATCCATCCCCAGAAGAACCCCAAGATGCTGATCTGCAAAGGTTCCAAACCCCAGAGCATTAGGAACGACTTTCATATGTGGTCACAGGATGACAGGCTCACGTGAAGACAGTTTCACAAAGGCACAGAGGCTGTGAAATTTCTGTCACCAAGATCTGGACCACGTCTGGAGAATTCCAGACAAACCACCCTTCCCTTCCTGGGAGAATGGCTCCATGCAGCCACAAAAGGGCTGGCCTTGAGGCTGACAGATCCATTTCCCAAGCTCAGCTCTCCTAGTCGGGGTCAATCATTTTACTTTCTGTGACTCAGTTTATCTGTGGAACGTGAAATAATGCCAGATTCTGGGTGGCGGTGGAGATTAAAACACCTAATGCATATAAAATGAACGTTCAACACAGAGGCTAGCAGAGAGCAAGCTTCCTTTCAATAATGACATACTTTTACTGAGGTTTTGAGTTTTAAAGATTTATGTCTTTTTAAATCAATCGCATTAAAAACACACACCCTATCATATTGTTGTCACTTAGTCAATGTAGCCAATAACTTAATAATACCTTAAAAATACCTCTGTGAGATAATGAATTTAAAAATTCATGAAAATATTTTAAAATATCAATTTTTTAAAATTCCGACATTAGATTTTTTTCCTACTCAAAAAAGTAATGCAAAAGGCAAGAGGCAAAAATGACAAGTTCTATCTAAAATGTAAATTTACAGCTTATGTTTTTAAAGCTCAGTTTTGCACTGCACAAGGAATCCCCGTCTTGACTACATGTGTTCTTAAAGATGGATGTGAACAATCCACTTGTTTTGAACAGCCTTCTATCCCCACCCAACTGAAAAGTATTATAATTTCCCTACATAATCCTCCCCCGTAATTTCGCCCTTTTACTTTGTAGTTAACACAAAGGAACAACCAAGCTGGTCTAAATGCAGATGGTCCAGCTGCATTTAGAGGTTCAGATTGACCGCCCCTGCCTTCATAGTCGTTTCCATGTTTGTCTTCTCAATGGAGTAAAATGTATGAGATACTCATTTCCTATTACTTTAATTTTTCCACTTGCCACTCATTTCTATGAATATCAAAAGTAATATAAAACAACAATTTTCAGAAGTTTTTGAAATAATGAGAACCTTTCTTTTAAAAATTTCTATCCAGAAGTCAAACACATGAAGTAGACCAAAGTGAGGTTGCCCTGGTTAGAGCGAGGTGGGAGTCCTGGAGCCCTTCCAGGGACAACCACTCGCAGTCTGACAACAAAGGCCTCTGCCATTCTGGGATCTCTTGGATGGAACCTAAGTTGGATCATGTCAGACCTTGCTCAAGACCTTCCAAGTCCTGCCCATCACAGAGAGTTTGTTAAAACCTTGCCTGACTTGTTCTGGCCTCTGACCACTTCTCAGACTTTTATGTCCCAACACATTTTCCTTCCCACCCACCATCATCTCAATGCCCCATCCCACACCCACAACTGTGCTTACTATTCCTTGAACAAGTAAAACATACTCGTTCCTCAGTTCTTTGGCATTTGCTGTACGCCCTGTGCAAAACCCTGGTGGCTCAGTGATAAAGAATCTGCCTGCCAATATATATAATGCTTATTACTGCCAATGCAGGAGACACAGGTTCGATCCCTGAGTCGGAAAGGTCCCCTGGAGAAGGAAATGGCAACCCACTCCAGTATCCTTGCCAGGAAAATCTCATGGACAGAGGAGCTTGACAGGCTACAGACAGTCCACGGGGTCACAGAAGAGTTGTGCATGACTTAGTGACTAAACAACTGTGCAAAATGCTCTTTACCCACAAAACCATGGCGTTTCTTCCCTTATTTCTTTCAGGTCTCTGCTAAAATGTTATCTCCTCAGAGAGGTCTTCTTGGCTGCCCTGTACCAAGTAGTATACCCTACTCCCATCACTCCCTTTCGCTTGTCATTTTTTTTGTTCTTAGCACTTATATTATTGACATATTTCTCTCTTTATAATACATATATACTTGTTCACTGCCTGTGCCTCTCAGTTAAATGTGAGCTCATTAGGATAGGAAATTTGTTTTGTTCACCACCAGCTCATAAAAGAGCACTTGATAAACAGTGCTTATTGAGCTTAGTCGCTCAGTCATGTCCGACTTTTTGTGATCCCATGAACTGTAGCCAGCCAGGCTTCTCTGTCCATGAGGATTCTCCAGGCAAGAATACTGGAGTGGGTTGCTGTTTTCTTCTCCAGGGGATCTCCCCAACCCAGAAATCAAATAGGGGTCTCCTGCATTGCAGACAGATTATCAGCTGAGCTACAAGGGAAGCCCCATATTCAATTAGTACAATAAATATGTGCTGCTTGAATGAATGAATGGATGAGACACTTATGCATGGCTCATGAGGCAGTTTTAAAGTGCTATGCATAAGTCAATACTATTCTATAGACAAATATGGGAACTCTGTGAAAATTGGCATAAAAAAGGGACACTGGAGTATCATATAGACAAATATGGGAACTTATGAAAATTGGCATAGAAAAGGGACACTTGGGTGTTATCATGTACATAACACCCAGGAGTACAAGTTGCTTGGATATCCAAAGTTTGTATCCTTGTCTTAGATGCAGGAGACACAGAGATGGGTTTGTGGATGGTGGAAATAAATCTCAGGAATGCAGATTAGTTTTACTCACAAGCTTCAGGAACTATCAAAAAGGATATGAGGACTTCCCTGGTGATCCAGTGGTTAAGAATTGGCCTGCCAATGCAGAGGACATGAGTTCAATCCCTGGTCCAGGAAGATCCTGCATGCCTCGGAGCACCTAAGCTGGTCCACCACAGTTCCCACAGCCCACTTGCCCAGAGCCCACGCTCCACCACAATAGTCACCGCCACGAGAAGCCTGTGCACTGCAACCAGACGGTGGCTCCCACTCACCACAGCTTAAAGAAGCCCGTGCACAGCAACGAAGACCCAGCACAGCCAATAAACAAATGAATAAAACTGTAAAGATAAAAGAATATGAGAATGACAGAAGCAAAGGCTACTGCTAGATGTTTCTGGCATCCACCATGATTCATGAAAACTCCAGTATGTCCAAAGGCTGCACAGAAAGGCTTCTTAATTCTACTTCACCCTCTTCCAGAAAGGTCATGTCAGTTCCCAGAAACAGTTATACCTGTACGTGTGCATGTGTGCATGCTAAGTAGCTTCAGTCATGTCTGACTCTTGATGACCCTATGAACTATAGCCTGCCAGGATCCTCTGTCCCATGGAATTTCCCAGGCAAGAATACTGGAGTGGTTTGCCATGCCCTCCTCCAGGGAATCTTCCTGACCCAGGGATCAAACCCGTGTCTCTTACATCTCCTGCACTGGCAGGGGGGTTCTTTACCATTAGCGCCACCAGATAAGCCAAAGAGCAAGAAATGTGCTTATCATCCAGCTGCCTCACTGTGCCCTGATGTCCAAGCTCTCCATACTGAAATTCTTGCTGCACCTTTCTTACACAACATGTTTTTTTCCTTCATTTGTGCATCAAGACACAGAAATTTCCTTACATGTACACTTAGGGGCTTTTCAAGCACTGATCCAGCCCACCAAAGCACAAAGCTGATGACCACTTTAAAAAACATACCAAGAAATTCCATGGCGTAAGCAAAGGACTAGGCTCTGGACATGGCTTATTTTTCGGCTGCATCGTGCAGCTTGTGGGATTTTAGTTCCCTGTGACCAGGTATTGAACCTGGGCTCTCGGCAGTGAGAGTACAGTCCTAACCACTGGACTGCCAGAGAATTCCCTGGAAAATGACTTAAATTATCAAAAACTAAACAAAAACAAACAAAAAAAAACAACCCTGATCAACCAAAGGGTCCTGACATTCTCATAAATATTCACTTACCACAGGTTTTGCAGAGCAGGAAGCAGGTACAAAGAAAATGTATCCTGAGTCACTGGGAATAAGATGGGTTATTTTGGATAT
>NW_011495013.1:2038548-2040438 GCF_000754665.1 Bison bison bison | reverse complement strand
GATATTATTATTACTACAACCCATGTTTAAACTGAATATGCTGCAGTCAGCCATTTTACTAGTGATAAATTAATGTTTTACATATTTTATAGATTCCCTGATACCTTGATCTTAAAGAATTTTTTATCTGCCTAGAACATCATTCTCCTCTTTACTCCTGTGTAACTCCTACCCATGCTTCAGGTCTCGGCTTCCCTCTTTCAGTACTCAAGGGGGTGCTGTCCCAGAACCCCTTTCCCACAACCCAGGAGACTGTCCCGGTACCCCCTCCCCATACAATCTTAATAAACCTGGCTTTTCCTTTAATGCTCTTAACTCATCTGTAATCAACATGCATTTGATTGTGTAATACCTGCCCCCTTTTTAGACCACAGGTGGACAGGAGTCATGTTTGTATGGTTCACTGTTGTCTTCTCAACAGGTCATGGAGTAAGCGCTCAGTGGATCTGGTGAATAAAGGAATGAATGGAACACAGTGTGAACGATGCGCTACCACCACCATGGATCCTTGCAACAGTCGGCTTCACTGGGGTAATGGGTTCTACAAGAATAAAGCAGTGATTCTTAGAGCAAGAGGAAGATCATTTTCTCATGGCTCTCATTCCCAGACCTCCCCCCATGGGGTAATTCAAATCCTTGCAAGCTCAGACAGCATCAAGAAGCTCATGTGGGGCTTCCCTGGTGGTTCAGTGGTAAAGAAAATCAGCCGGCCAGTGCAGAAGACATGGATTCAATCCGTGATGCGGCAAGAGCCTACATGCCGTGGAGCAACTAATCCTGAGCATCACAACCATTGAGCCTGTTATCTAGAGCCCAGGAGCTGCAACTACTGAAGTCCGTGTGTCCTAGAGCCTGTGCTCAGCAACAGGAGAAGCCCATGCACTGAAACTAGAGAGTAGCCCTGGAGTGATGCAACTAGATAAAAACCCTAGCAGCAATAAAGACAGCCAGCACAGCTAAAAATAAATAAAATTATTTTTAAAAAGAAGCTCATGTAGAATCTTGGGTTTGAGTTCTGATTAAAAGTTGACCTTAAGATTTTTGAAACATTGGTAGGAATGGTAGAAGTCAAGTCAACCATCACTTCAAAGCTTTAAGAAGACAATAAACAAACAGCAACCAAAAAAAAAAAAAAAGCACCCAACAATGCTTTTCAATATCCGGAGGACCAAATGCAGCAATATCCTTGGCCCACAGTCATTCCTCCACTTCTCAGCAGTGAGAACTCCAGAGGACTGGCAGCCTTGGGAGCATCAGGGAGCAGCGGCCCCCAGTGAACACCACCTGCACTGATAATGATGAGTCCTTCAAGAGATGTCTTTGGCACTGGACCTGGATTATGGACAGCTAAAGCAGGAGAGAAAGAATACAGCAGACACTGAATGGTGTCTACAGCTGACATTCAAGTTGTGGGGCTCACCTTTGAGGACTCTAAGAAATACCTATTAGGAAAGATGGTTTCAGGGCAAGAGACTCTGCAGCATAAATGAGGGTAAGAACAGGAAATCTAAACTGATGCTGTGCTTCATTTCTAACTGTAAACTGTAAGATGGTGTGCTTGATAACCTTGAAGGATATCATTATACATTAGGCTCTCAGAGAAAGAAAGGAGAGGAATGATCAGAACAATGTATAACATGGAATGAGGGGATCCTGGCAGCAAAAACGGAGAAGGCAATGGCACCCTACTCCAGTACTCTTGCTTGGAAAATCCCATGGACGGAGGAGCCTGGTAGGCTGCAGTCCGTGGGGTCACTAAGAGTCGGACACAACTGAACGACTTCGCTTTCATTTTTCACTTTCATGCGTTGGAGAAGGAAGTGGCAACCCACTCCAGTGTTCTTGCCTGGAGAATCCCAGGAATGGGGGAGCCTGGTGGGCTGCCGTCTC
>NW_011495013.1:2018748-2038448 GCF_000754665.1 Bison bison bison | reverse complement strand
AAACAAAACAAAACCAAACCCTCCTTGGAGAGAGAGGGGCAGCATTAGAATTGTCACTGTGGGCTATAAGTGTTGTACAGAAGCAAGAACAGACAGGTGAATGCCAAGGCAGCAAGTAAACACAGTATGACAATGATGCCCAGAATGTCATAGATTTGGAAGCTTTCCTAATCCTTGTTTAATCTCCTGGGAGACTTTTTTCATAGAAATGCATCTTTAATTTCATTATGAAAATCAAGAGGTAAACAGATTTGATTTCATAGCCAACTTACAAAAAAATACCTATTCCGTTAGTGAGTGGACATCTGTATTTATTTATTTTTTAATGGGGGGGCAAGGGGGTTTCTAGATAAGGATCATTTAGCCTCTGAAGAAATTGCCATCAATTCATTAATTCAACAAATATTTATCAAGCCAGGCAGTGTTACAGATGCTAGGGATACTGCAGAGAAAACCACCATCTCCAAGGAGCTTCCTTTCTAGCGAGGGAGGTACACTGCAAATGCAGGAGGCAAGCAGAAAGAAGTAGTGATCAACTCTGGACAGGAAGTGGTGAGCAGGTCAGGGGAGCAGAGATGATCTCAGTGAGAACTGAGAGTTTGCTCTCTCACTCAGGGCCTGCTTTACCTACACGGAGAATTTGATCAAAGACTTAAAGGAAGGACTTCCCTGGCAGTCCAATGGTTAAAACTCCTAGCTTCCACTGCAGGGGACATGGGTTCAATCTCTGGTTGCGGAACTAAGATCCCACATGCTATGGTATGGCCAAAAAAAAAGAAGCTGCTGCTGAAAAAGCAAGTTGTGTGGATATGCAGGGAAGAGAATTCAGGCAGAGGGAACAGCCAGTGCTGAAATGGCAGCCCCTAAAGTGACCCCCAGAAACAGCAAGGCTGGTGTGGATGGAGTGGGGGGAGCACAAAAGGGTGAGAACAAGACAGGGCACAAGATGGGTGGATAGATAAGGAAGTTGTGGCACATATACACAATAGAATATTACTCAGCTTAAAAAAAAAAAGGAACACATTTGAGTCAGTTCTAATGAGGTAGATGAATGCAGAGCCTATTTCTACAGATTGAAGTAAGTCAGAAAGAGAAAGACAAATATGGGATATTAATGCACATATACAGAATCTAGAAAGACGATACCAACCATCTATGCATAGGGCAGCAAAGGAGACACAGATGTAAAGAACAGATTTTTTGACTAAGTGGGAGAAGGAGAGGGTGGGATGATCTGAGAGAAAAGCACTGAAACATACACATTGCCGTACGTAAAATACATAACCAGTGGGAGTTTGATGTATGATGCAGGGCACCCAGAACCAGCGCTCTGTGATAATCTGGAGGGGTGGGGTCAGGGGGGAAGAGGGAGGAAGAGACACATGTGTGCCTATGGCCAATTCATACTGACGTATAGCAAAAACCAGCACAATATTGTAAAGTAATTATCTCCAATTAAAATGAATAAATACAGTTTTTAAAAAAAAGAGGGGTGGATAGTAAGGGCCTTGGCAGGCATTGCATTGGCTTTGGTTTGAGTGAGAGCAGAAACCACTGGGAATCTGAGCAAAGCAGTGATGACCCAACTTCCCTCTAAAAATCATCCTCTGGGGCAGCAGTACAGGCGCTGGATACATTGACCTGAAGTTCCCCAAAAAGATGAAGATCAGCTTCCAAAGTTTGTACCCATCCACCAATTCAAATTCAATATTCCCACTGAGATATTCAAAACTGGACTGCGAGGTCACTTGGCAAAGATGCAGAAAACAGCCATTCCGTCATTTTACACATACTACAGAGACCAGAGCAGTCCAGGGTGGGGTACAGAGCTGCCCCTCCACGGGACGCCAGGCTCTGCGTGCATCCAAGTCTACAGCCTCTGGACCACACTCAGAGCTCAGTTTTGGTCCAGGCAAAGGTTTGCAAGTACAGTTGCCGAAAGGAACCTGAGGGGAGAAGAAAGAAAAAACAAAAAGACTGCACCTGACCCAAATCCTAAAATTCAGTCTTGACGACAGAACCAAGGATTACTGCCCCAGACGGCAGCATGCCCTCTCTACCAGGAACTCAGCACTTACTCTGATGTTGGATGGTGACCTCCAGTTCTAGAAATCCCAGGACAGTCGTGGTTTCATAGTTTGTATCCCACTGGCCCCACGAATCATCTAAACGAACCTAAAGAACTTCCCACAAAGCTGCAAACAGAAAGCATCAGGGGTGTCTGTCACAGAGAGAGGAAAGAGAATGGAAGGCTGGAGGAGGAGAGATTCTTTCAAGGGAAACTAACTCAGGATTGGTGAGGAAGTGGACAGAGGAGATTTAGCAGGGCACAGTGGTTGAGCCCTAGGCTGGAACCACTATTCATTCCTGCGTTCCTAGGTTCACAGTTCTGATTAAACAAGATAATGTGCATATACCCAGGCACTTAAAAAGACCAATTCTCTTCCCTCTCTCCTGAGTTATCCTATCACCTTTTAGAATGGCTGCTACTGCTGCTGCTAAGTCGCTTCAGTCGTGTTCGACTCTGTGCGACCCCATAGACAGCAGCCCACCAGGCTCCCCCGTCCCTGGGATTCTCCAGGCAAGAACACTGGAGTGGGTTGCCATTTCCTTCTCCAATGCATGAAAGTGAAAAGTGAAAGGAAGTCGCTCAGTCGTGTCCGACTCTTAGGGACCCCATGGACTGCAGCCTACCAGGCTCCTCTGTCCATGGGATTTTCCAGGCAAGAGTACTAGAGTGGGGTGCCATTGCCTTCTCCGAAGTTGTATGCTATGATTTCATTTTTGCTAAACATACACATCAACACACATGCACATACTAACAAAGAACATCCAGAAGAATGTAAGTCAAGTGTTTACAGTCGCTTTCTGGATAGTGGTATTATGGGTAACATTTTGTTGTTCATTTGTATTTTTTCCTTTTTCACAATGAACACAGACTGCTCACATTTTTTTTTAAGAGACAGGAAAGTATGCATTATATTGTAGAAGGTTCCAATACAAATGGTTCAGATAAAAAAAGCAAGTCCCTGCAAAGCTAATGTTTTGTTATCTAAATCCTGAATCACTGATCAGGAAGCTGGGTTTGGGTTTTGGAATATAGGACTGCCATGTAATCCAACCCATAAACAGACTAGTTTGAGGATGGCATGGATGTTGGAGATCAGAGTATGTCTTCCACATCTCCTAAAGTGAATGTGCCATACCCATCCTATTGCTTAATTATAAGCTTGCCAGTAAAACCACTTCAAGTCACTGGATCTTGGAAGGGTTTCACTGCTAGGGGAAGGACTGCCTCCTGTCCCTGTCTATCTAGCAGCATATGGAAAAGGCTAAGGACCAGCCACTGACACGATTTGCTCTCCATTTTCCCTTTTCTCTAACTAGGAGTTTTTATGTGTCTATCTTCTTTTGCCTCCATTGTGATACACCCATTGATATCCATTGGGTATTTTGGAAATGGTTAGTCACAGGTTTCTGGGTCATAAAGAGCCACGCATTGGAGCTAGATGTGGTAACTGGATGTGACATCAGGTTGCTTCTCTCAGAGGGAGTATGTGAGTGCGTTTTGGTTGAACATGGCACAGTTATGATCAGTGAATGCATGCTAGTGATTGTACGATATGCTCATCATACAGACAAGGGGTGGACTGTCCTGGATTCAAATAACAACTATTGGATTGCCTCTTTTCTGGGAACTCACTCTCTGCCCTGGCTACAGTAGGAAGCATCAGACCCAGGCCAACCAATCATAATATCCATCCACAGAGAAGGACTGGTCCAGGGAGTAGGCGTATGTTCCAAAGCAGAGCAAACTTGCTTCCTCACCTGGGATCTACATACAAACACAGGAAGGGTTCCCAGGTGGCTCAGTGGAAAAGAATCCACCTGCCAATGTAGCAGACTCAGGTTCAATCCCTGAGTCTGGAAGATTCCCTGGAGTAGGAAATGGCAACCCACTCCAGTATTCTTGCCTGGAGAATTCCATGGACAGAGGAGCCTGGTGGGCTACAGTCCATGGGGTTGCAGAGTTGGACACAACCGAGTGACTGAGCATACAGTGGACAAAAGGAACTCTCTTTACCTGGGTACTAAGCTGAGGTTGAGGGTGGCTGTGTGCTCTGCCATGTGGACAGGGTGGATCTTCAACAGGAGAGACTAAGGATCACTTACACAGAAGCAAGACAAGCAGGGGGACTTCCCTGGTGGTCCAGTGTCTAGGACTCCATATTCCCAGTGCAGGGGGCCCACGTTCAAACCCTGGTCAGAGAACTAGATTCCACATGCCACAACTAAGAGTTTGCACGCCGCAACTAAAAGATTCTACCTGTTGCAGCTAAAATTCAATACAGACAAATAAACAAATATATTTTTAAAAAAATAGGCAAGCAGGGATAAAGTGTGGATGAGGAGGGAAGAGGCCTGCCAGCACCAACCCCTTGATGCCAGTGACTACAACCTTGACTGCTGTAGTAAATCTGTTACCCCATATCCTTCCCAGCTACGTCAATTGACACAGCCCTAAGCTCCTTCAACTGGTCTGAGTTGAATTTATTGATGACACTGCAACCCAAGGACTTGGCCAGAATAACTATTATCAAAGAGGCACTGATCCCAAACCCACATTTTTGTCACAAAAGAAGCCAAACTAGTTCATTCAAATCCACACTGATGTTCCATAGTTTCCTATTCTTAGGCTTCCTTCAATTGGTGTTAAAAGGCCTCACGATTACAATGAGATATCAAATAAAGAACATAAACATTTTGTCATTTGGACACTCATTTCAACATTTCTCACAGCAACCACTGTGGGTAAGATAGACTTATGCTTCCTCTGTGGAATTCCCTGGCAACTGAGCATAAATAAAGAAATCAGTCACAAGAGGGGGGCCCTGGATCACGGGGTGACCAGAGTGGGGAGGGATGGAGTTCAAGGCTCAGAGGAGAACCATGTTTCCTGTGCTACCTCAAAGACCCAGCACCTCGCAGGAGTGCAACCTTGACAAATATGCAGAGTGTAGTCTCTCACCACAGGAATTACCAAAGAAGCTAAAAACAGAAACACGCACTGCATAATCTCTAACCTCAGGGGACAACAAAAACAGAGAATTGCTGTGTCAATCTCATTTCCTTGTTAGGCGTATTATCATAAGTGCGGGCCTTTCGTTCTGAACGCCACACTTCACTAACATTTACTGGGCTCCAGCTTCTGAAATATTGAATTCCATAGTAATTTTATTTTTTGCTTTTGATCTTTACTGTTTTGCTCATTTATCCATAAACATGAGCTACTGAACTGAGCTGAAATTAAATAGCTGAGGTTAGAACCTGAGGCCATCCAGATAGGACTAAACCAGTAGCCCAAGAAGGACCTCATGCTGAAGTGAATAATAATAATAAATTTAAAATGTCTATCTTTGGATGATGATCCATGTCTTGATTTATCATAGTTAGGGAAGGGAAGAGATTTCTACGACATGAATTTCCCTGGGTGTGGATGTTTCTCATAAAGTGAATTTTGTAAATCCTCCCCTTTTGTCAAAACACCCTCTTAGAGGATGGTTCTGTGAAGGGAAATTGCTAGAACCGCTCCGCAAAGCAATACTTTGTATCACTTGACTAATTTTAAAAGTAGCTCATTCAACCAATTTTGGCAGCTGAACTATTTTCTGAAATCCAGAATAGCAAAAACTTGAGAGCAAGATAGAGACAAAATGGGAGACTGTCAAAAACAAGAGCACTGTAGGTGTCTTCCGTCTACTGAAACATTACCAGTGTTGGGGGAGAGAGGAAGGCGAGTGTGGAGTGCCTCTGACCTGCTGGCTGCTCACCACTGCTGACCTCAGGCCTGGGGCAGCTGCCAAGTGCCGCCTCACTGACCTGCCCGCCCAGTAAAGCCATAAGTGTAGCAGGACCATCCTGGCTACAGGACCAAGGATGATGGGATGCACAGGCACGCCTAATCTGCCTGAAGTCACAAGACTTGCCCATATTTCAAAGAGTGGTGGAGCCTAAATTTGGGTTCAGGGCTGCTGGTACCAAGGTCCATGCTCTTTATGGGGCTTGGGAAGAGGCCAGCAGAGAAGCATAAGCTTCACAGATCCCTCTCTGGGGCAGCTGTTCCTTTGGGATTAAGATATAGCCAAAACACTTTACTTGATTGTATCTAATGATACAGACAATGGTAAGAACTACAGACAATGGTAAGAACTAATCTTGACCAAATGTTTTCTGTGTGCCAGGCTCTGCTTATGTGCCACATTCCTTTCACCTTCAGGACAATGCTGCCAAGCTGCCACTACTATTATCCCCATTTTAGAGATGGACAAACCAAGGCAGTAAGGGTTAAGTAACTGGTGCAAGAATATATAGCTGGTAAGCAGAAGAGCCAACATAAAACCCAAGGCACTGGCTCCAGAGCTCATATCCCTAATTTCTATTCTATGTTTTCTACTAAGACACATGGACAATGAATGGTTAGCCCAGCCCAGAACTTTGTAATTGTACATTGTACCACTCAGACTTTTACTCATGCTATCCTTCTACTAGCAAAAATGAGACACCTGGGATATGGAGTGGCTTACAAGTTTCTAAACAAAAGGAGATCTCTTTCAACTTTACATCATAGAAAAACAAATCTATACACTTGTAACCATATCTGTGTTCTTGGAAATCAGAAACATCTACAATAGTTTCAACAGGCTGAAAACACATGCCCCCAAGTTCAAGTCTCCCCAAGGTGCGTGTCACATCCATAGGTCTGTTCTTACCTTCCAAATTCATGGATGACCTTTCTTGGGAAGCCTGGAGTTCCACTGGGGGAGAAAAGCAAAACAAAACCACTAGGCTGTATCATTAAAGGGAAAATAACTAACCTAAGTAACAGCTGTTGTCATGCATGTTACAGAAAATGCTGTACCTGGTTTACAGAGCAGGTACAGAGTGGCAAGAGTAAGTCAAGTCCTTGTTTGCACAGGTACACCTGTCCTTGAACAAACAAGTCCAGAACAGTCCTAAATTTCACCAACTAGAAGAGAGAAACAGTTAAACCTAAAACCATTTGATTCTCACTCTTGATATTCAAGCTTGTCTTCTGTTGTCATTTCATTTTTCCCTTACATTTCCAAAGAAGGCTTTTTCCTTGATTTAGGTAGCATTCGAATCCCATAAAAATGGTTTTTATTAAAAGCTGAAAGAAGAGCTATTAATTCACTCTCAAGATGGGGTAGAGAACAGTTGTTTTTGTCTACCTGCATCCCATCCTCAGGGAATCACTTTCCCATGTGCAGTACCCCGGCCTAGCCCATAACAGAACCCTCTCTCCAAAACAATGAAGACCGAACTAAGGATGGCTTGAGACAGCCATCTTTCTGTTGTGGATTTTAAGCTAGTAAGACAACACTTTGGGTCTACTGGAGGTCATCTCTCATGCAACATGGAGAGATGAGAGTTAGATGGAGAGAGAAAAAATTCTACCGTCAGTGAGTCCCTTTTTCTAATCTCAAAGACTAATTCTTGCAGTCCTTTCACCTTTCCTATGAGATATCTTAGAAATCCTTCTGAGCTGAATGAGTCAATAAACTTCCCTTTTTGCTTATCTGGTTTGAGTTGGATTTCTGTCTCTTGCAACCAAAAGAGTTATAATATTAAAGACTCAAAGTTTAAAACCACTGCCTTGACCTCTCATGAAGATGCCTATTTGAGCTGACTATATTTTCTTCTCTTGCAAAGGACTGAGTTTCTTTCATACCCAGTAAACCTGTTTTATGGCTAGTCTCAATCTCTTCTGCATTCAGTCCATTTCTTCCTATGTTTCAGCCCTGCTTAGCTCAGACTCCAGGCCAATATGATTGCTCTCTAACTGTATCAGTTTATCTTTGGGGCAACAGGGAGATATGTTGTTCACTCATTAAAAGCAAAATGCTCAAGCATCCCAATGTATTCTAGGCTTCCACACAGCTACCTTGATATAATGATGTCTAGAGAGTTGGACTGTGAAGGAGGCTGAGCGCCGAAGAATTGATGCTTTTGAACTGTGGTGTTGGAGAAGACTCTTGAGGGTCCCTTGGACTGCAAGGAGATCCAACCAGTCCACTCTAAAGGAGATCAGCCCTGGGATTTCTTTGGAAGGAATGATGCTCAAGCTGAAACTCCAGTACTTTGGCCACCTCATGTGAAGAGTTGACTCACTGGAAAAGACTCTGATGCTGGGAGGGATTGGGGGCAAGAGGAGAAGGGGACGACAGAGGATGAGATGGCTGGATGGCATCACTGACTTGATGGATGTGAGTTTCAGTGAACTCCGGGAGTTGGTGATGGACAGGGAGGCCTGGGGTGCTGCGATTCATGGGGTCGCAAAGAGTCGGACATGACTGAGCGACTGATCTGATCTGATCTGATATTCTAGTGACACTGCTGTTGCTTCAGTCGGTGAGTCTAAAGATAGCTCTATATTGAAATCATCCAAAGAGATTCTTAAACCACCAATGACGAGGCCCCACCCCAGACACTGTTTTGACTGGTCTGAGGAAAGATCTAGGCAACAGTATGTTTGAAAATTCTCCCAGCAAAGTTAAATCAGCCAACATTAAGACTGGCTGACTAAATATATATTTATACATGCTTTTAATAAGTTTTATGTGTGACTCAACTTGTTCTCTGACCATACTTTTTGGGGTGGGGTTGGAGAAGCATAGAGGTATTAGCTCTGAGTAACTCTCGTTCAGCATTTTCAGGGATGTGCTTGAATTCATTAAATTCAAGGGGCATGATGGGAATAGTCAAAGGTCCCTGCTCATAACCTCACTTACAATTGGCCCTGTGAGCTGTAGCCTTGTGGGAAGCCACTGTTTATGCCCAATTGTGCATATCTACTGTGTGCAAATGGAGAAGGCAATGGCAACCCACTCCAGTACTCTTGCCTGGAAAATCCCTTAGATGGAGGAGCCCGGTCAGCTGAGTCCACAGGTAGTGAGGAGTCGGACATGACTGAGCGACTTCACTTTCTCTTTTCACTTTCATGCACTGGAGAAGGAAATGGCAACCCACTCCAGAGTTCTTGCCTGGAGAATCCCAGGGACAGCAGAGCCTGGTAGGCCGCCATCTATGAGGTCGCACAGAGTCGGACACAACTGAAGTGACTTAGCAGCAGCAGCAGCAGCATTATGTGCAAATAAGTCTTCCAGCAATGTATTTTAAATCATACAAGTTCTAGTAGTCTTACTTTTAAAAAAAAATCAAACATTTGACCTTTCTGCCATAATTCATTTTTGTTACTAGAGATTATCATATAATCTGCCTAAACGGTACGTGTGTTAGTTTGCTAGGGCTGAGGCAAGAAAGTATAGAAAGAGAAATTTGAACAGAGACAGGCACACAGGGATAATGCCACAAGAATATGAAGGCAGAGTTGGGGTGATGTTTCTACAAGCCTAGGAACACCAGAGACAGCCAGCAAGCCAACCACCAGAAGTCAGGTGAGAGTAGGGGCCAGGTTCTTCTCATAGTCCTCAAAAGGAAACCAACCTGGCTGACACCTTGATATCAGATTTCCAGCCTCCGAAATTGTGAGAATTTCTGTGATTAAAGCCACTAAATTTGTGCTACTTTATTACAACAGCCCTAGGAAACTAATATCATTTCTTATTGAAAAGCAAAGTCTATGATTCTACAATCAGTCATCTTTGAAGCTATTGGGGGGTGGGGCACCTAGAAGTCTGACTAACCTGAAAACAAGGCCAAAGTGTTATCATTAATATTCATGCAACACATGACATTTATTACCAGTTGCTTTTTGAAGACAAAAGCACAGGGGGGAAAAATAAAACTTTCCTGTTTTGTAGCCTTGAAAACAGATACAAAAAGCCCAGCTGCCTGGACATTATAGAATTCAGCTAGAAAATTATCATAATTTTTGCAGAAAAACATATTTCTCTTGGTTTTCAAAAATGGGTATTTAAAGAAGCCTCATTAAGGGCTTAATTTCCAAAATATACAAACATCTCATATGATTCAATAACAACAACAAAAAAAACCCAATCAAAAAATGGGCAGAAGACCGAAATATACATTTCTCCAAAGAAGACAGATGGCAAAAAAACACATGAAAAAATACTCAATATCACTAATTATTAGAGAAATGCAAATCAAAACTACAATGAGGTATCTCCTCACACCAGTCAGAATGACCATCATTAAAAAGTCAACAAATAACAAATGCTGCAGAGGATGTGGGGAAAAGTGAGCCTTCCCACACTGTTGGGAATGTAAATTAGTGCAGCCACTATGGAAAACAGTATGGAGTTCCCTCAAAAAACTAAAATGAGAAGTACCATAGATCCAGCAGTCTCACTCATGGGCATACATCCAGATGCAACTCTAATTCGAAATGACACGTGCACCCCTATGTTCGTAACACTGTTTACAATAGCTAAGACATGGAGGCAACTTAAACTGTCCATCAATACATGGATGAATAAAAAAGATGTGGTATACAAATGTATAATGGAATATTACTCAGTCACAAAAAGAATGAAATAATGTCACTTGTAACAATATAGATGGACCTAGAGATTATCATATTAAGTAAGTCAGAAAGAGAAAGACAAATACTATATGGTATCACTTATGTGTGGAATATAAAGTATGATACAAATGAACTTACCTATGAAACAGAAACAGACTCACAGACATAGAGTACACGCTTGTAGTTCCCAAGGGGGTTCAGAAGATTGACAGTTTAGGATTAGAAAATGCAAACTTTTATATGTGTATGTGTATGTGTGTGTATGTGTGTATGTGTGTGTGTGTGTGTGTAACTGAACCACTTTGCTGTATGTCAGAAACTAACACAACAGTGTAAGTCAACTATACTTTAATAAAATTTTAAAAGTAAATAAAACAAAGAAGCTCTGTTAGCAAACCATGAAATACTCCAAGCAGCCAGGACAACAGAAAAATAACTTTCTTGGTTGGGGACATATGGCATGCATCAATTTGTAAAAATTCCGGTAAAGCATACAATGTGTGATGTCACAAAATCTCAATATTTAACTGCCAAATACTTCAGATTGCATTTCACTCGCTCATTTCAGGACCTTCTGCATGGAAGTTGGTCCTCTGGTGGTACTATGTACTAAAATTCTGGCTCAAATGCTAATTAACATTAGGAACTGATCGTTTCCTGTTGTGATACAATACTCATATAAAAAATTTAAGAGGGACTTCCCTGACTCTGTGCTTCCAATGCAAGGGATGCAGGTTTGATCCCTGATCAAGGAACTAAGATCCCACATGCCACACAGCCAAACAATTTTAAAATTAATTAATTAAAGAAATTAAGAGAGGGCAAAATGGAAACTGACCTTGCTGGTGAAGACTGCAAATTTTTTAAAACCTGAATCACCCACAGTTCAACTTACTATTACTAGATCTCCTCAACTTTCCCTTAATAACTTGCTCCTCCTTTTGCCCTCCAGGCTTTAATATCCAACTTGATTTTCATATACTTCTCAAGCTCATACTTCTGTCCAGGGTGCTTTCAGCCCTTTGGGAGGAATGTTCGTTCAGAAATTGGAGGGAAGTGAGCAATAGAGAGTAAAAGATTATATTTACTAAGCTTAACAAGTTATATTTGCTACTCTGATTAAACATAAGAATCTTCACTCTAGTTAAATTCCAATTAATTCACTTTTTTACTTCGGGAAAATTCCTTCAGTTCCTTGTTCTCTAGTTCTTTTCCCCTTAAGGGAAACAGCCCCAACATCATAACACTGGAAGGATCAAGGAACAAGTAAACTAATCAAGACACAACAAAACAATGACGGTTCATTCTGGCATTTCCCTGGAGCTGACTGGGAAAAGGGGCTCTCTTTTCACACAGGTGATAACTGCTGGTGGCCAGATGAACACCACAAAGAAAGAGCCTGCCAGAAGATGAATAAACAGAAAGAAATTTGAAGGCAAGCAATGGAGAGAGGTAGATTCCTAATAATACTATATGAGCATATATATCTGCTCTACACATGGCCTACTTCTAGTCTTCAGGGTTATGACAGCCATAAGCATCTTTATGCAGAATTCATTTGTGTTGGGTTTCTGCCACATGCTACTGAAAGAGTCCTAATGAACACAGAATCTTATTAGTGAGAAAAATAGTAATTAGACCAAAGATGTCTATCCTAATCTACTGTTTAAAAGGATGGATCCATTTCAAATAGGTCCTAGGAACCATCACAGGAAGGAAAGAAAAAACGTTGTAAGATTTCATTCTAAATTCAAGTTAGGGAGAGTATTAAACTTCTTCTGAATAGCCCCAACAGCCAACAGTTAGAAGAAGAAAATTTGGGCTTGACATAAGCATAAACTTTCCACTTTCCAAAGCTGTATAAAAAGGAACAACTGCCTCTTGAATATATTCTGCATTTATCTATTTCCTTCCATTGAAACCA
This sequence comes from Bison bison bison, assembly GCF_000754665.1. Classification (NCBI taxonomy): domain Eukaryota; kingdom Metazoa; phylum Chordata; class Mammalia; order Artiodactyla; family Bovidae; genus Bison; species Bison bison. The sequence continues at coordinate 2,025,999 of NW_011495013.1, read as the reverse complement.
CCACTGCACTGGTCCAAGCAGTACAAGTTCTCATTTGGACTATTGCCAGCGTGTCCTAAAGTCACCCATTCATCCAACAAGCCCTTCCTGAGCCTCAACTCTGTGCTAGATGCTACTCTAGACGCTGCAGACTCAAGGAACAGAACAAAAACAGAACTCCTACCCTTACGGAGTTTGCATACTACTCACTGGAAGCAAAAAATGAGTGAGTTATTCCTCAGTATCGGTTCCAGGATCCCCTGAAGATACCAAGAGCCTCCAATGCTTAAGTATGTTACATAAAATGGCTGCACAAGTCCCATATACAAAATGGCTGTTCAAAACCCTACATAAAATGGCTGCACAACTTCCTACATAAAATGGCTGCTCAAGTCCCATATACAAAATGACTGTTCAAAACCCTACACAAAATGGCTGCACAACTTCCTACATAAAATGGCTGCTCAAGTCTCTACATAAAATAGCTGCTCAAGTCTCTATATAAAATGGCTACACAAATCCCATAAATAAAATGGCTGCACAAGTCCCATATACAAAATGGCTGTTCAAGACCCTACATAAAATGGCTACTCAAGTCTCTACATAAAATGGCTGCTCAAGTCCCCTCCATAAAATGGCAGTGGTACAGTCAGCTCTGCGTATCAGTAAATCAAATTTTGAAATTCAGTCCTTGGTTGGTTGAAATCAGATGGGGAATGCAAGGATATGCAGGGCTGACCGTGTAATATACATGATGTTACACAGCATATAGTCTGCATAGCATGACAGACGGTGATAGGTGCTGGATAGAAAAAGCGGTGGGGAGTATGGGGAAGGGAGGCGGGGCTTCAATTGTAAATAGGGTGACTAGTGAAGGGCTCATTGAAAAAGAGATACTAGAGCAAAGACTGGAATGAGATAAGGTACGGAGTTATGCAGACATCTGGAGAAACAGTTTAAGCAGAAGGAACATTAAAGGTAAGAATCTTGACGTGGGACATTTGGAACCCTTATGGCAGTAAGTGAAGAGGAACTCAAAAGCCTCTTGATGAAAGTGAAAGAGGAGAGTGAAAAAGTTGGCTTAAAGCTCAACGTTCAGAAAACGAAGATCATGGCATCCGGTCCCATCACTTCATGGGAAATAGATGGGGAAACAGTGGAAACAGTGTCAGACTTTATTTTTGGGGGCCTCCAAAATCACTGCAGATGGTGACTGCAGCCATGAAATTAAAAGACGCTTATTCCTTGGAAGGAAAGTTATGACCAACCTAGCATATTCAAAAGCAGAAACATTATTTTGCCAACAAAGGTCCATCTAGTCAAGGCTATGGTTTTTCCTGTGGTCATGTATGGATGTGAGAGTTGGACTGTGAAGAAGGCTGAGCGCCAAAGAATTGATGCTTTTGAACTGTGGTGTTGGAGAAGACTCTTGAGAGTCCTTTGGACTGCAAGGAGATCCAACCAGTCCATTCTGAAGATCAGCCCTGGGATTTCTTTGGAAGGAATGATGCTAAAGCTGAAACTCCAGTACTTTGGCCACCTCATGCAAAGAGTTGACTCATTGGAAAAGACTCTGATGCTGGGAGGGATTGGGGGCAGGAGGAGAAGGGGACAACAGAGGATGAGATGGCTGGATGTCATCACTGACTTGATGGATGTGAGTCTTAGTGAACTCCGGGAGTTGGTGATGGACAGGGAGGCCTGGAGTGCTGTGATTCATGGGCTCGCAAAGAGTCAGACACGACTGAGAGACTGAACTGAACTGAACTGAAAGACCATTAAGGCTGGAGTGGAGTGACGGGGGGAGGGGACAGAAGGAATGAGGCCTGAGAGGCAAGGGATAGTTGTAGCTCCTAATGGGACTTTAGCAGGCAATGGCACACTCTGGATTTTAAGGAGGGGGAAGACAATGGAGGGCAGTGGAAATACATGATTGTATTTTGAAAGGGTTACTCAGTCACTGTTTGGAAAATAAATGTCTCCCTGCTTCCAGTCTGATCCTCTACAGTCCATTGTTCACAAAACAGAAGGAATCTTTTTAAATATTGTAGAAACACTCAGAGAAACAAAACTTGCATCTACACTAAAACCTGTGCCAGACTATTCAGAGCAGCTTTATTTGCAATAGTCCCAAACTGAAAGCAACCAAAATATACTACAACAGGTGAAGAGTTTAACAAATTGTGGGATATTCACTGTGGAGTACTAGTCAGCAACGAAAAGGATCAAACTGATGATACAACAACATAGATGGATCTCAAGGGCATTAACGAAAGTGAAAAATCTCAGAAGATCACATGTTGCACGATTCCACCCTTTGGAGGAAATGGATGAAGGGTACCTGGGACCTCTCTGCACTATCTTTGGACCTTCCTGTGAATCTGTAATTATTTAAAAATAATAAGCTTATTAATAAGCTTATTCTAAAATGAAAAGTTTAGAATCTATAACTGTCAAAATTAAAAGGTTTTTTTAAAAGTATTGCAGGAAGTAAATTGTATTTCATTGGAAAACTGCATTGTCTACGTACAGCACACCTTCCCCAGTTATCTGAATCTACTCTTTCATTGTCTTTGAACTATTTTTACAATTTTGAAAGTTTAGATAACTGATAGATACACAAACCTTCCTTCATGGTAGAGGTTCCCTTTCAGCTGTCACCCACATCCCTCGTCGGAAAACCAACTAACATACACAAAATATTTATGCATTCAATTCAGCATTCATTCTTCCACATCAAATTGTCCTTTGAATACTATGATGGCACTGAGCAAGTTAAATAAAAGCTTTAACATCTGTTCATTTTTATGTATGGGAGTCATGATTTTACCTTTTCTGAAAATTATCTTTTAAAAACATAAATCTGGTCATGTTACTCCCCAGCTTAACTGCCTGCAAACTTCCAAACTGCTTTCGGAATGAAACCAAACATTTCCTCAGATGGATAAGGCCCTGCCCAGCCAGGGCCCAGCCCGCCTCTCGGACCTCATCTCCTCACTCTGCCCTTAGCCAGGACACTGGGACTACTGGCCTTTTTTCCAGCTCTCTGAGAACTTCAAGCCTGTTCCTGCCTTATGGCTCCACAACTATTGTCCCTCAGCCTAGACTGCTCTTCTCATCAGTTCAGTTCAGTTCAGTCGCTCAGTCGTGTCTGACTCTTTGCAACCCCATGGGCTGCAGCATGCCAGGCTTCCCTGTCCATTACCAACTCTCAGATTTTACTCAGACTCATGTCCATTGAGTCAGTGAAGGCATCCAACCATCTCATCCTCTGTCGTCCCCTTTTCCTCCCACCTTCAATCTTTGCCAGCATCGGGGTCTTTTCAGATGAGTCAGTTCTTTGCATCAGGTGGCCAAAGTATTGGAGTTTCAACTTCAGCATCAGTCCTTCCAATGAATATTCAGGACTGATTTCCTTTAGACTCTTCTGATGGATGGCTCTTTTTTAGGAGTAACTCTCAACTGGGTGGTTCCACCTCAAACAACTCTTCTCAGTCACCCTATCAAAAGTAACATCCCCATGCTGTTTTTTTAATCATAACTATTTCTATCTGAAATAATAATAATAGTGTTATTATGCATTATATATTATTTAACATTTTAAATATTATATAAGCATAATAATTTATTTTTATAAATATATTTGTTATATAAATATATTAATATCCTTCAGCTAGCTACTTGATTATTTACTACGTGCCCACCCCAATTCTATCATAATAGGATCTTGATATTTGGCTCCACTATATCCAGAGCTTACCAGGTGGTGCTATTGGTAAAGAACCTACCTCCAAACTCAGGAGACTTAAGACATGTGAGTTTGATCCCTGGGTCAGGAGAATCCCCTAGAGAAGGGAAAGGCAACCCACTCCAGTATTCTTGCCTGGGAAATCCCATGGACAGAGAAGCCTGGAGGGCTACAGTCCATGTGGTTTCAACCAAAGCCACTTAGCATGCGTATTGTCCACTGCCTAGAAAGATCCCAGGCACATAGTAGGCACTCAATAAATATTTGTTGAATAAATCTCTGGGTGAATGATGCTCCTAGAAGTAGTGAAGTCCTCATCACTGGAGGTATTTAAGCATGGTTTATACAACCACTTGACAGGGTCTTAGTAAAACTATGGGCATAGACTCAATCACAAGAATAAAAGACCATTTTGGTCCCTCTAGGACTGTGAGCTTATGATTCCGTGGCTACCATGCCCTTTCTACTATGCAAATGGGAAAAGTAAAGGAGTATTCCTCAGTCATTTTCCACGGAGTGATAGTACGCACACCCCTGTTCCTGCTGCAATATCATCTCAGCATTAAAATGTTGAAGCTAATCAGACATTTAATTTCAAAGTGGAAGGTCATTATCTTGTCACAAAATTTTATTCCAATTACTTTTTTTTTCTATTATACGAAATGAATTAAAAGTAGCACAAAACATTGGGAGATCAAACAGTCAATCAGAAGCTCATTAAATATCATTGAAATTGGTGCAATAAAAAGCATTTCCCATGGCTGACTTATTATTTAAAAGCTATATTCTGGATGGCTCAAGGAATTGACATGCTGCCAATCAAAAAATCACCCTATCCATAAATAGCCACTTGGCTTTTTAAAAGTTCATTATCTTTTTTTTTTAAGTAAGAGTAAATATATAACAAGATTTAAAGCATGGGTGTAATTACCATCCTGTCAGCCCCTTAGATCCTAAAGAAAGGATATCAGCAAAATCACTGATAATTTGGACTAAAATTTACAGTAAGATGCTTACAAAAGTGCTGCCAGTGATTTTATAAACACCTCAATATATTACATTTATATACAGTACTCAGGTATGTACAACCCCAGGCGGGGAACAGTGGTCACTTACAATTTTAAAATTGAGTTCAACTCCACACTTGGGAGTAAATGCCCATTTCATTTTCTAAAACGTGATTATTAAGCACTTCATTTTTCAATGGATCCAGATATAGGTGACTGCTAGCATGTGGACCTAAAAGCTGGTCATTTAAAAAATTCTAATATTTTTCCTCTAGGGTTTCTTCTTATTTTTTTAGCTAAACCACTAATTTTACCATTCAGTATTATAGAAACATCCACTTTTCAACATACAGAATGGCAGATCCTTTTCATTGGTAAACCATAACAACACAAGTACTGTTCCCAGTCTCTTAAGGTGCTTAAGTGGTGAGGCTGATACAAATTAAAAATACATAAGAGAAGAAAAAGCTCCCAGGTATAGGAAATTATTTCTTCAGTAGTAGAACTGATGAATTTCTCCCCTCTAACCACCCCCTACCTACTCACACTGGCACCACCCAATTTCCTTTCAAACGCCAGGACTTATTGGCAAATTATCTGGGAGTAAAGTGGGAGGAAAACATTTCAATGCAAAATTCAGAACTGCTTTATAGAAAGAAAAGTGTGGGGAGGTTTGTTATCATTTATTTCCTCCAGTGTATCATTCAATTTCAGCTGTCTCACCTCTGAGAAGAAGCTCCCCCATTTTTCACTTATGTGCCTAAGAGACATCTCCCTGGCATCTCATTCTCTTTCCCTGTCTTTCACCAGCATTTCATTATTTCTTAACTGTCCCTCTCATGCTTGTCTCCCTTTTTCTTACTGATCCACGTGTCCTCATTTAGCAGTTTTCAGAAGCCAGGGAGAAACGTTGCAAATAATGTTAAATATGATTAATATCTTGAATTCCTTGAAATATGACATGCATGAGTTACAATGAAACCTCTTTTATTTCCCCATGAAATGCTTTTGCATAATGAGAAAGAAAATGTCCTCTATGCCCTAATCAGCCCTGACAGTTCCTGGACTCCCAAATACTTTTATTTATGGCATTATTTATTTCATCTCTAATAAATGGAGGGGAGAAAACCGCAGCAGGATCTGAGGAGGCCGCAGGAGAGAGGGAGACTATGGAGGGTGGAGGAACGCAGAAGCTGATCCCTCAAAGAGAGAGGTTTCCAGAGGAAGGGAAGTCTGGCGAATGAGAGACCAAGGTCCTCAGCCCGGAGAAGAAGAAAATAGGTCACTCTTCCAAGACTAAAAGGAAACTAACTTCACAGTGGAGAGATGACAGTCACACATCAAGGAGGAGACATACCCAGAATTCTAACCTGGAGAGTGAAGATTGAAGGCTAGAAACCAAACCTGGGAGGGAGTTGCTGATATTGGAATTAACCTAGGGGAGGGGAGATTTGTTCCCAAAGTGGCTGGGAGAAGCCAGGGCCGTCCTCTAGATTTGAAGACATCTCTAGCCCATGGGATCCTTCTCTGAAACACAGAGGCGCTTCCCTCATTCAAACAACTACTGAAATTGTGTGTCGTCCAGAAACCCTGCCCTGGTGGCCCCAGACACAGTGAGGAGCTGCCTGGGCAACGCAGAGAGCCAGAGCTTTTGGGCAATCTTGGTCCAACAAGGGCACGCGCGCGCACGCACACACGCACACACACACACACACACACACACACACACACACACCCCAAACGATATTGTTGCGAGTATCTAATCACCATCCCCAAAGGGGGTATCAGGTCATAATTTTTCCCCTAAATTGCAGTCTACCTGCTACAAGAAGTGAGAATTTGCATATCTGGGTACATCTGTGTAACTCAGCCACACACTTGAGTATCTGACTATGGGCAATTTCCTCAAAGAGCCTCAGTTTTCTCATCTGTACAATGGGGAAACGGATTCTCTTATGCCCTCTCATAGAAATCTAATGAAATAATGTAAGTCTGATGCTTAGTGTGCTCTTATGACAACATGAACTCGAAGGCCATGAGCTGGATATAGACAAAAGCCCCTGGGCGCGCAAACAACTCGCAGCAACCTGGGTCAAGCCTTCAAGATGTTCTTTTCAGAAGGCTGGCGCAGCAATTTCCCATAGGCAGAAGAACGCGGTGTATTATCTTCCCAAGGTACACACGCATTCCAGCTACCCCAACCCCGCCCCGCCCCAACTACTCCCAGCTGGGTGCAACCCGAGAGTTTGGGGTCGTGCAGGGGTCGCCAAGAGCTCCTTCCTAAAACCGGGCCCCGCCCATAACAGCAGGAGCCTCAAGTGCACGGGGCTCCAAAGTCTCGTCCCGGCCAGAACCTCGCGCTGTTACCAGGACGCCCTCGGGGTCCCGGCTCTTTCCTTCCCTTCCCCCGTCGGAGGCGCACACCCCGCTCGGCGACCACGCGGGCGGCAGCGGCGGCACCAGGCTCCGCCCCCGCCCCCATTATCATTAGCAGATATTACCCTAAACACTTGCTCT
>NW_011495013.1:1990642-2017723 GCF_000754665.1 Bison bison bison | reverse complement strand
GTCTCCGGCGCTTGCCTCCCGCTCGGCGCCCGGGGAACGCGGCGGTGGCGATGGGCGACCTGGCTGGTGCGGGGGGAGCCGGGGGCCGCGCGCGAGCTGGGAGTGGGGGCGGGACACCCTCGGGTGGCAGCGGCGGCCGCTCCGGGAGAAGCTGGCGCTCTCCGGCGACTCTCGGGGAAGCCCTCCCTTTCTTCTCTGCGGCTTCACTTTTTCCTTCTACTTCTTCCCTTTATCTCTCTCTCTTCCCCCTCCATTTGCTTTTTCTCCTCTTTCCTTCTCGTTTGTTTTCTGATTCTCCCTCGCTCTGTCGCGGTCACTCAGCGGGCCCTAGGGCAGTTTCGTTTTTTCTGTGTGGGCGCGCGCGGTCTCTGCCTGCCCCTTTTCCCCCCAACCCCAGGGTCCCCCGCGGGTGGCTGTAAGACGCGGGGCTCCCCCCGCAGCAGTCATGCGGGTGGGGCGGGCGGCCGCGACTTCAGGGACGGAGACTCCTGCCCCTCCCCCAGTACCGAGAACCCCGGGCGCTCCAGGTCCCGCCGCCCTCCCCGCACCGGGTGGGCGCTGCTGCACGCCGGGATCCCGCGCCTCTCGAGCTTTCTGGGCCCGGGCCCCTCAGAAATGCCTTTCTGGGAGCCCTCACCCCGGGTACGAGACTTCTGGTAGAAGCCGGTCCTCCTGCCCAGCTGCGGGGAGGGAGGCGGGCTGATGGAGAGGCCACAGCCTGGGGCCTGCGCCCAAGGGTGCTTTCTGCTCCCTGAGGACGCGCAGCCCCGTTTATCCCGCTCCTCGGAACTAAAAAGTTCCTGCTCAGGCCTTTTACGGCACTTTGGAGCCCTCCGAATCCTGCATATAAGTGAATCCAAAGGGTTTTTTTTTTCCCTAATGAAAATAGGAGCATTGTCTTGAAATGAGTTATAGAAGCCTAAGCTCATGTTCTGTTGTTTGTCAATATTTTGACACATGAAGGATTGGTTTTGAGAAAGAAAATCTAATTACAGGTTATAGTGAAGACTTGTCCTGTCACATCCCTCACTGATTTGGAGAGGTTCTTGTGTGGATGTCCTCACTGTTTGCAAGAGGTGGTTTTTTTTCCCTGTGTTTATATTCTGTTGTACTTTTGTATTCGTTGTTAGGCTATCTACTTTCATTTTCCTTATTTTTCTAGTGTTTTCCCGCTTTCTTAGGTTTGTGTGCTTTCTGGGTTTGGGTTCTGATTTTCTTATAAACTACTTCATGGTCATTCCTTGTTAATTTCCTAGCTCTGCTTTCTTGTTCAGAAGTTAGGGTCTTTTTCCCATATTCGGTACTTGGCGTACCCCTTAGCACAACCTCCAAGCCATCGTGTCATTGGGGGTTTCCCCCTCTTTATCCGCCCACTTCACTCTTTAATCTCGTCTTGCTTTCTCCTTTGAGACTTTGCTGACTGTCTTTCAGTCTTTTACCTTTTTTAAGACCGTGTAAGTCTGCCCCCTTTCATTTCCGTGTTCATCCATAGTTTTAACCTTGCTTTTTCCTGCTGTTTTTCCTGTATTCTGTTTTCTGCACCGTTACTTGCTGTCCTTTCCAGGGTCCCTTCTACTCTGGTGGCAGTTTCCCCACTCTTATCCGTAAAGAGTTTTTGTTGTTTTGTTGTGTTTTTCCTTCTTACCTTGTTCTGAATGACCTCTCTCAGTGTTTACTCTGATGGCCTGTTAGTCTGTCTCTGTCCCCAGGTGGAAATCATGTCACTGAATCTAAAAGAGTGAAAAGGAGCTTGCTGATGCTCCTCAGATTCCCTGTATTTCTTATTTCCCTTTATTTTCAACATTTCTTCTTATTTTTTTTAAGAGAGCTCCTGGAGTAGTAAGCTTGATAGCGCCAAGAATAGGATGCCATGTGCTTGTTGGAAAGACAGGAATTGGGTTGTAGGTTTCTTCTTCTCAGTAAGGAAAATCAGATCAGTTCAGTGGCTCAGTCGTATCCAACTCTTTGTGACCACATGGACTGCAGCACACCAGGCTTCCCTGTCCATCACCAACTCCCGGAGCTTGCTGAAACTCATGTCCATTGAGTTGGTGACGACATCTAACCATCTCATCTTCCCTCGTCCCCTTCTCCTGCCTTCAGTCTTTCCCAGCGTCAGGGTCTTTTCCAGTGAGTCTTGGCAAATGGTCAGGGGCAAAAAAAAAAAAGACCTTAGTACTAGACATCATGAATTTTGGTCATAATATTAATCACTGGGGACAAAGCCATCTCTTAATGGGCACAGTGGCATTAGTGGCCCTCAGAAGGACAGGCGCCTGAAGAGTTGATTGGCTCTTTGAGGAACTAGTGGCGCCACTTTGAACCAATGAGCATGTGTGCCCAGACAGCCATGTGAGCATACTTGGTGGAGTGGAAGCAGGGTGGTGATTGGCTTGTTGCACCCTCACTGCAGTGTTACTGCAATGTCTCAGGCCCCCTGGTAAACTGAAAATAATCAAAACATCAATGAGATGAAATAAGTGAAGGATGGAAGAGAGAGAACTGAGTGTCCAGAGTAAATGCTGTGAAAAGATGAAAGGGTTGAAGTGAACCTTATTTGCCATTAAGGGCCATAAACCATTGAGAGGAGACACGTGTTTTAAAATAGATTTTTCAGTGTTCTTATAAAATCTCCTGAAGAGAATAATTTTCCTTAAAAGGGGTAATATACCATGGTTCTAAAAGCATATTTTTCCTCTGTGGGAGGCTTAGAGTTAAAACCCACGTAGATCTTGATATGCAGCCTAAATTTGGCATCAGGAAATGGGAAATTGCATCTTTAAGCAGAGTACAATCAAAAATGAATTACAATAAATCCTATATAATTGCATAGGTCATTCTCTTTAATGAGATTTTATTAACCTGACTGTCAAGCTTTTGAGTCAGGCAGATATTTTATCTTCTTCAACTGATAAAAGTGTCAGCTATAAACCACCATATAAATATTCATAAATCTACACATCTGTGGCAGCCTATCAGCATCATTCTTTTGGACATTAAAAGCATTCTAATTACTTTCTGTCTAGCAGAGCTGAAATGCTGCCTGTTATAGTATGTGCTTGGCAGGCATGATTGCTTTTGTTTGCCATCACAAATAGCAGCATCCTATTTTATATACCGATGGTCCAGAAAATATTCAGGGATTGACTGAGCAGGATGAATATTAGGAAGCACCATCTGGTTTTGATAGCACCGAGTATATTAACTCATCTGTTAATTTTTGACACATCATTGATTTATTTATTTAGAAAAATTGCATCCTGTTTTGCTGTGTTGATGTTTGCCATTAGGGGAAAAAAAACTGATGGCATTTTTTTTTTTTAAGACATACAGTAGTTCATTGATTTAAGAACAGGATGATGCTTCCAGAGATGCTTTCATTTTGTAACTTCTATTTTCTACGCCACAAAGTCCTCCCATAGAAAGAAGTTATATTAATGTTTTAAGAAAATCATCCATTTTGAGCTAGTTGGAAATCCTTTTGGTAGATTGTAATAAATATATGGATACGTGGTAGTATAGGTCACAGAAATTTTTTTCTGCTTCTGCATTTTTAATATTAATATATTTCACCCTTCACTGGGCTAAAATCAAAAGGTTACCACTAATCTTGACTACTGTGATCTCCTTCATAGAAGCAGAATACTCTTGGGGATCTGCTGTGATGGGCAAATTCCATTCAAGGCTTTACTTACAAAGAAGGATGTTAAAGTAGGGAGCCTGTGTTTCATTGCTGAGTTCCCATCCCTCTTCACTTATCAGATTTAGGATGGATTAAACCTCTTAAATTCTGAAGAATTTCTAGAAATGATTTTTTGAATTACAAAAATAATCATGAGTTCAGATTCTGGAATCAGACTAGGCACAATTTGCAACATGATGTTATCTCCAGACAGGTTTTACAAAAAAGCAAAATAAATTTGAGAAATTTGGTCATTTTAGAGTGCTTTATGATTGTGATTTTTTTAAAAACATTTTATGATCTTTCATTTTAGAGAAGTTAGGGATAAAGTAGGTTGTGTTAAAGCCTCTCTGTAATCTGTTGACTTTGTACTTCCTTGCTATCACTTGAGTGGAACATTCTGGGACTAAGGGGGGGGGGGGAGTTCAAAAAATTTAAAATACACGTTCACACTGCTCAATTTAGAATCATGGATCAGTGTGTCATACAACTGTGTTCATATAAAAACAGAACTTTTCTCCATTTCTTAGCAGTAAGGAGCATTACACAATACCTGCATTTCTAATTATATTCTGTCTGGAAAGGTGAAGTATTGCTGGCTGCAATATGTGTTAAGTGGAAAGATTTGCTGTTTTCCACCAAGTATAATAGTAACATTTTTCATCACACTCTTCAATGTATTGACATAAAATACTATTCAAATGTTAGAAGGTACTGAAAAGAAGAAAATTCAGCCTTTTAATGGCTGCAGTGGCTATTTTTACATATATCAGTTCTGAGAACAAATTCTGAATAAAACATTTGGAAAACCTGCAAGCAGGAACTGTTTGGTGGCTATAACTATTCTCTGATGTTCTGAATGCACTTTAATACATTATCTTCATAATATAGCATAATACATAATGACTTTTTCTCAACATATTACGAGTTTATCCTTCAGTTAAGAAAACAAATCATGCTTGTCTATACATCAGATTTTTTTCCACTTAAAATCTATACTGTAATGTGACTTATCAGTATTCAGACAACTGAACTCCTTTTAGGACACTTGACAAATATATTCTAGCTGTTCTTTCTAAGCAATTCTGTTTTCGTCTTTCCTTTCATATTTTGTTTCTTTCATCAGGGTTGTATTAAAGATGTATAGCCTATGAATCGATTAGGACTGTTCTGATTAAAATGCAAACAGTAAGTACAACTTCAGGTCTGAAATGGGATTATAGGATTAAATGAATGAAAACTGCTAATGTGCCAGAATTGAGAATCCCCAATCGATATTGTCCTTTGATTTCACTAATAAAAGAACAAAAACCTGGGAGTGAAAAATGAGAATGCAACATCTTAAACCTCCCCACTTGTATGGTTCAGCTGTTTACTTTCTGATTTATTCAGTTTTGGCCATTGCAAAATATAATACCCAACTATTTGAAGTCTTTCTCCATTACGATTCAGTTCAAATCATGAGCTTGTTTCTTCCTTTCCACCTGGCTGGGGGCAGAGTCATCATGACTTCCAGTGTTTGATGTAGGAAAGATAGTTCCCATATACACATCCCCTTTTCTCCCAAGTAGCAAGCCAACTTTATCTCGGCTGCTACTTGGGTCAAGTTTCACGGCCCATCAGTCAGCTCTAGACGAACACTATACGTGGCATCTCGTTCTTTCGTTAGCACTCAAAGTAATTGTGGTTAAAAAGCAGGCCTGTGCCTAATATTTGTGGGATTCAGGGTGAGGATACAAATGCTGTAAACTAAGATACTATTTTAGGTATAAGAGTCCCCGCATGTATTCAGTAAATACTTCTTGAGATACTGTGCTGGCCCTCAAGCTCGAGTCCACTCATAGAATATACAGTCTCTTAGGTCTCTGCTGAGCTGAAGAGTACTGGACTCTGTGTTCTGACTTGTCATTTTTCCTGAGGGTTTAGGAATGCTAGCATTTTATAGATTTGGGAGATGTGAGGGGTGCTTCCTATATGCTCTGGGCCTTAGATAAATCATTAAATAATTAGAAAAGGAGACTTGAACCCCCTCCCCCTGATATCTTAGTTACTGTAGGAAGACTAGTAAGAAAAAACAAAGAAGAGCATGAAGTACTGCATGGAGGTTTCTGAAGGTTGGTTTTGCTGGTCATTAACCTGGGTTTTGTAGAGAAACCAATTTTCTTAAGTCACAATTATTCTGGTTGGTTGTCCCCAAAGAAACCCTTGAGCATCTCACCATTTTTCACTTTTAAAGGTCTTTTGTTCCTCAGTAAAGATACAGCTACACAACATTTCCAGGGACAACAAGCAACTAGTTGTTGTTTCAGTCACCGAGTCGTGTCCGACTCTCTGAGACGCTGTGGACTGTGGCACGCCAGGCTTCCCTGTCCTTCACCAGCTCCCGCAGCTTGCTCAATCTCACGTCCACTGAGTCAGTAATGCCATCCCACCATCTCATCCTCTGTTGTTCCCTTCTTGTGCTGCTTTCAATCTTACCCAACGTCAGGGTCTTTTCTAACGAGTAGGCTCTTTGCATCAGGTGGCCAAAGTATTGGCGCTTCAGCGTCAGTCCTTCAGTGACGTTATATTTCTATAATAAACAATAGATATTGGCATCTAGAATCTACAGTATTTTGTTTGTTGCCACTATTTTACATAGAGGGGAGAGGAAATAAGAGGCACCCTCATTGCCAAATATAAACCCTAAAAAAATATCTCTCTCTGGGTATTTATAAATTGCCCATTCTGGGTGGTGGTCTACAAAGAGAATGTTGATGTAGCATTTACGTTTAGGGTGAATTTTCAAAACCCTTGGACTGACAACATTGAGTCACATCTTCACAATACTGACTGGGGCGGGGCGCGGGGGCCTTTCCATATTTTTTCTTTTTGAGGTGAACTGATTGCTTTCTATCCGTTTTTTGCTTTCCACTGATTGACAGTTAACATGCTTTGGAATACATTTGTGGAAACTGACTGGCCCTGTCTGTGCGTGCCAGTTAAGAGATTTGGTGGGAGAAGCCCTGAGAAGGGCCTTGTTGCTTTTCAGATGCTACTGCTATAGATCAGGCTAAGGTATCAGATACAGGAAAGGATTGCCAGCCCAGATGGTGGATGACAAAGTGTTGCTTTGGGGCTCCTCCTCATTTGCCTCAGGCCCACTCCTTGTTTTTTCTTAGGTGTTTGTGAGCACTTCACAGACACCTCTCGTTCTTCTCCAGTTTGCATCTGGGAGCAACGTACTCTCAGTGGGGATTGTATCAGCTGATTAATAGCAAGGGCATGAGGGCACTCCAGAAATAGCAGTAATGATTGCTGTAAGCTCCGCTGTCAATGAGGAGTTGAGTCTGCAGGGCTGGCTTGATTCATTAGAGTGAGGATGTTAATGAAGCCAAAGGTGTGAGTCCAGAGCTGTGCAGGCCAGCCAATGCCATTGAGAGGGGAGTCTCTATTCAGTTCCCCAGTCCCATCCAGCCATTTCCCAGAATCGAGTTGGGGTGGCTCATCAGGAGTGACAGGAAGCTGTGCGTCCAGGTACATGTGGATTCACTATGTCACACTGTTGTGCGGCAGAGAGTAGAAGTCCATGTTTCTGACAGTTTCGAATGTTGAACTCCAAGTCGAGGACCCTCTTTGTCCCTTGTCTTGGCTGTGAGTCTCTGATGTGTCTTCTCTTCTGTTTCAGAGAGTCGTATGATCTTGGACGCTTTTGCTCAACAATGCAGCCGAGTCCTTAGCCTCTTAAATTGTGGAGGCAAACTTCTAGACTCCAACCATTCTCAATCCATGATATCTTGTGTGAAGCAGGAAGGCTCAAGCTACACTGAAAGACAGGAACCATGTCCTGTTGGCAAAGGGGTCCACAGTCAGACCTCAGACAATTTAGACATTGAAATGCAATATATGCAAAGGAAACAACAAACTTCTGCATTTTTGAGAGTTTTCACTGACTCCCTGCAAAATTACCTGCTCTCAGGGAGCTTTCCAACTCCAAACACCTCCTCGGTCAGCGAGTACGGCCACCTGGCGGATGTGGATCCTCTGTCAACATCCCCCGTGCACACGCTAGGTGGCTGGACCTCCCCAGCAACATCTGAATCCCATGGTCACCCATCATCATCTACACTGCCTGAGGAGGAGGAAGAGGAGGAAGAGGAAGGCTACTGTCCCCGATGCCAAGAGCTGGAGCAGGAGGTGATTTCACTGCAACAAGAAAATGAAGAGCTCAGAAGAAAGTTAGAGAGCATCCCAGGTACCCTGCCCTGTTACTTAAAAGCCACTTGCTGCCCATTTTCCGTTGTCCCATTTGTGTGTGTGTGTGCATGTGTATATGTACGTGTGGTTTCTGTTGTTGTCTGTTGGAACCAGTGATGTAGAAAAGTTGGAAAAGCAGGCATGCGCAGTTTTAGTCTGCCAGCGCCAAACGAATTTCAGGTTGAGCTACTAATCCTGTCCTGTGTTTAAGTCACAGTCCTCTAGGGTATAGACCTGAAGGCCATAGTCCTATTAAAAGATGTCTCCATTGATACAAACATGATCCCAAGGTGTAGTGCAATGAGATTGAAATAGGCCATGTGCTGTGGGCTTGAGTTTTCTTCAAAAAGTGATCCTGTTCCTTTTAAATAGCTTTTGTATCTGTAAAGATTTTGATATATGTGTTTTATCAGTCTGTGATAGAAATTGAAATGAAATGACACCTACAAAGGCAGCACTCAGAGAACAAATTGTCTCTTCTATTCCATTAATCTCTCGCCTTTCTTGTTAAGTTTCAACAGGTGTGGTTTCTTTAGCCTCCAAACTCCCCTTAAAGTTAACAAGCTACTGTGAACTAAAAGGAATAGTTCAAAGATAGGCTAGTTGGTGAAGGCAATGGCATCCCACTCCAGTACTTTTGCCTGGAAAATCCCATGGATGGAGGAGCCTGGTAGGCTGCAGTCCATGGGGTCGCTAAGAGTCGGACACAACTGAGAGACTTCCCTTTCACTTTTCACTTTCATGCATTGGAGAAGGAAATGGCAGCCCACTCCAGTGTTCTTGCCTGGAGAGTCCCAGGGACAGGGGAGCCTGGTGGGCTGCCATCTCTGGGGTCACACAGAGTTGGACATGACTGAAGCGACTTAGCAGTAGCAGTAGGCTAGTCCCAAACCAGTTGTGCTCCTGGCTAAACATGAGGCATTCACTGCCTCTCAGAGACACTAGATTTGCAGAGTAGTAAAGTCATCTTTATGGCAAGATCTTCTGTGGGTTGCAAAGCCATTTTTTCCTTATTTGGGAAGGTTCTGATTTTGTATATAGCTTTGACTTCATTACTACATGTCTGTGGCTTTGCAGAGAGACTGGCACGATATTGTAAATCAACTATACTTCAATTTTTTTCAAAGAATATATAGCAATGCTAAATAAATAAAAGACAGTAAAACCTTTTTTTATGGGAACTCTGGCTGTCCAGTGGTTAGGACTCTGCTTTTATTGCCAAGGATTTGGGTTTAATCCCTTGTCCAGGAACTAAGATCCCGGAAGCTGCAAGGAATGGCCAAAGAAACAAGAGACAATAAAACCTTTGTAATCATGCAGCCCATTGATAAAAAATTTTGAGCATGTATCCACCAGTGTACACATCCATTGATTATTTACCTGCATGTAATACTATACTAATATATTATGTTCAAAGTAAAGCATACATAATACATTTAAAATTTTTAAGGCTGATCCATAAACAGAAGTTATGTTTTTTTCCTCATTCGATGTCTTTGCATCACAAAATTTGGCAGCTTATGTAGAAAGAAGGAAATGTTGACTAAAGTTACCCACTTGTTTATTAGAAGTGCCAAACAAAAAGTCTACTTTGCTCCTGTCCTTTCATTTAAAGCATTTCCTGGATAGTGCTGAGGTTTGGCTCAGAATATCTTGGAGTTAGATTGAGTGCAGTTTGTCCTTCTGGGAGACAAGCAAGAGGTGAAGTAAATCCATTCTTGGTTGTTGCAGTTGAGCTCTGGAGTTAGATGCAAAGTCTTGGCATTGTCCCTGCCAGGCAGACTGATTACAGGAGAGAGACTGGCGGAACCCAGAACAATGCAGTAGAACCAGAGCCCTATTGGTTTCTCCTGGTCAGAGAGATATGGGTGCAGCTAACAGACTGAAATTTTACAGCTTTCACAGTTGTGTGAATTATGATCCATTAACTGTGGGTTTTAATACCAAAAGGGTATGTCACATCTCACTCCCCACTGCTGTTTCATTAGGAGAGAACACGGTGTCCTGGGGTCAGCCAACTGCAGGTTCTTGAATTAGCCATTCAGCACTGTGGGTAGGGGTTTCATGGTGCAAGGATGGGTGACTCGCACGCAGAGTACTGCTGCCCAACTCCTCATCCTGAATCTGTGGCAAGCTGTCTGTCCTTGGTAAACTTACTCAGCCAATGTGGGGTTCACTCCACCTGCTTTTTCCTGAATCTGCACAGGTGCAATGTCTGTGTCAGGAGTAAATCATTGCTGGCCTGCCACTAATCATCCTTTTCGACTGCCCAGAAAAACAAAAATGCTGCAATTTCTTGAGTCCTCTTGATGGCCAGACATTGAATGACTCTTGCTGAAAGTAGGCTAATGATCCCCACTCTTAGTGTAAACACCTACCACTGCTGCTATAAAGAGTCACCTCCAGGAACTTGAATGATTAGCCATTCTACATAGAGAACCTTGATTGCTTTAATTAGTCCATTTGTTGTTTAGTCACTCAGTTCTGTCTGACTCTTTGTGACCCCATAAACTTCAGTACCCCAGGCTTCCCTGTCCTTCACCACATTCCGGAGCTTGCTCAAACTCATGTCCGTTGAGTCAGTGATGACATCCAACCATCTCATCATCTCTCATCCCCTTCTCCTTCTGCCTTCAGTCTTTCAAGCTTCAGAGTCTTTTCTAATGGGTCAACTCTTGCCCATCAGGTGGCATTCAGTTTCAGCATCAGTCCTTCCAATGAATATTCAGGTTTGATTTCTTTTAGGTTTGACTGGTTTAATCTCCTTGCAGTCCAAGGGATTCTTCAAGAGTCTTCTCCAACACCATAGTTCAAAAGCATCAATTCTTCGGCGCTCAGCTTTCTTTATGGTCCAGCTCTCACATCCGTACATGACTACTAGAAAAACCATACCTTTGACTAGACAGACCTTTGTTGGCAAACTAAAGTCTCTGCTTTTTAATATGCTGTCTAGGTTAGTCATAGCTTTTCTTCCGAGGAACAATCGTCTTTTAATTTTGTGGCTGCAGTCACCATCTTGCAGTGATTTTGAAGCCCAAGAAAATAAAGTTCGTCACTGTTTTCTATTGTTTCCCCATCTATTTGCTGTGAAGTGATGGGACTGTATGCGATGATCTTTGTTTTTTGAATGTTGAATTTTAAGCCAGCCTTTCCACTCTCCTCTTTGACCTTCATCAAAAGGCTCTTTAGTTTCTCTTTGCTTTCTGCCATTAGGGTGGTGTCTTCTGTATATCTGAGATTGTTGCTATTACTCCAGCAATCATGATTCCAGCTTGTGCTTCATCCAGCCCAGCATTTTGCATGATGTACTCTGCATATAAGTTAAATAAGCAGGGTAACGATATACAGCCTTGATGTACTCCTTTCCCCATTTTGAACCAGTCCGTTGTTACAGGTCTGGTTCTAACTGTTGCTTCTTGAGCTCCATACAGGTTACTCAGGAGGCAGGTCAGGTGGTCTGGTATTCCCATCTCTTTCAGAATTTTCCACAGTTTGTTGTGATCCACATAGTCAAAGGCTTTAGCATAGTCAGTGAAGCAGAAGTAGATGTTTTTCTGGAATTCTCTGCAATTTGATCTCTGGTTCCTCTGCCTTTTCGAAATTCATCTTGAACATCTGGAAGTTCTCAGTTCACGTCATGGTGAAGTCAGGCTTGGAGAATTTCGAACATCACTTTGCTGGCGTGTGAGATGAGCACAGTTGTATGGTAGTTTGAACATTCTTTGGCATTGCCTTTGGGTTTTGAATGAAAACTGACCTTTTCCAGTCCTGTGGTCACTGCTGAGTTTTCCATATTTGCTGGCATATTGAGTGCAGCACTTTTAACAGCATCATGTTTTCGACTTGAAATAACTCAGCAGGAATTCCATCACCTACACTAACTTTGTTCGTAATGATGCGACGTAAGGCCCACTTGACTTCACACTCCAGGATGTCTGGCTCTAGGTGAGTGATCATACCATCATGGTTATCTGGGTTTTAAGATCTTTTCTGCATAGTTCTATGTATTCTTGCCACCTCTCCTTAATATCTTCTGCTTCTGTTAGGTCCATACCATTTCTGTCCTTTCTTGTGCCCATCTTTGCATGAAATGTTCCCTTAGTATCTCTGATTTTCTTGAAGAGATCTCTAGTCTTTCCTATTCTATTGTTTTCCTCTCTATTTCTTTGCATTGTTCACTTAGGAAGGCTTCCTTATCTCTCCGTGCCGTTCTTTGGAACTCTGCATTCAGTTGGGTATATGTTGACCTTTCTCCTTTGCCTTTCACTTCTCTTCTTTTCTCAGCTATTTGTAAGGCCTCCTAAGACAGCCATTTTGCCTTTTTGCATTCCTTTTTCTTGGGGATGGTTTTGATCACCACTTCCTGTATAATGTCACAAACCTCCATCCATAGTTCTTCAGGCACTCTATCAGATCTAGTCCCTTGAATCTATTTGTCACTTCCACTGAATAATCATAAGGGATTTGATTTAGGTCATACTGAAGGAAATCAGTCCTGAATATTCATCGGAAAGACTGATGGTGAAGCTGAAACTCCAGTACTTTGGCCACCTGATGCAAAGAACTGACTGAGTGGAAAAGACCCTGATGCTGGGAAAGATTGAAGGTGGGAGGAGAAGGGGGATGACAGAGGATGAGATGGTTGGATGGCATCATCGAATCAATGGACATGAGTTTGAATAAACTCTGTGAGTTGGCAATGGACAGGGAGGCCTGGCATGCTGCAGTCCATGGGGTCACAAAGAGTCAGACACTTCTGAGTGATTGAACTGAACTGAGTTGAACTGATACCTTAATGGCCTAGTGGTTTTCCCTGCTTTCTTCCATTTAAGTCTGAATTTTTGCAATAAGGAGTTCATGATCTGAGCCACAATCAGCTCCCTATCTTGTTTTTGCTGACTGTATGGAGCGTCTCCATCTGTGGCTGCAAAAAATACAATCAGTCTGATTTCAGTATTGACCATCTGGTGATGCCCATGTGTAGAGTCATCTCTTGTATTGTTGGAAGAGGGTGTTTGCTGTGACCAGTGTGTTCTCTTGACAAAACTCTATTAGCCTTTGCCCTGCTTCATTTTGTTCTCCAAGGCCAAATCTGCCTGTTATTCCAGGTATCTCTTGACTTCCTACTTTTGCATTCCAGTCCCCTATGATGAAAAGGACATCTTTTTTTGGTGTTAGTTCTAGAACGTTTTGTAAGTCATCATAGAAACGTTAACTTCAGCTTTTTTGGCATCAGTGGTTGGGGCACAGACTTGGATTACTGTGATATTGAATGGCTTGCCTTAAAAATGAACAGAGATCATTTTGTCATTCATGAGATTGCACCCAAGTGCTACAGCATTTTAGACTCTTGTTGACTATGAGGGCTACTCCATTTCTTCTAAGGGATTCTTGCCCACAGTAGTAGGTATAATGGTCATTAAATTAAATTCGCCCCTTTAGGTCCATTTTAGTTCACTGATTTGTTAAATGTCGATGAGTTTAGTTGCTTTTAGCCCAGACTGAAACTCAACTATATAGGTAGAAGTCACTTTGTCCATTACGTATAGTGAAAAACAGTGTGAAATGCAGGAAAGACCAGCTATTTTTGATTACTTGACTCATGGATTCATTGCCTAGGGACATGAGTGTTGGGCGTCAGGTTGAAAGTGCCACTTAAGATGAAAACTTGAATCAAAAGGACATCATTGCGCTCTTGCCCTCACCCCCAAGCTCCATCTTTGGCTAAACACAAACCAGACTGTAGGTGATCACCCAAGAAACCAGTCTGGCTAGCTGTTCTGAGCTAGTATCCCTTTGGTGTTGGGGGTCAGGGGAATCTGTTATTTTTTACCCATATGAAGAAAAGTGTGGCAGATAATGTCTGGTTTTGCACATAACAAGAGTATTTTGCAAGCAGTAACTTTCCTGTGAGACTTGGGGTCAGTTTTCCCTAAGCGGTGTCCATGCTTCCCAGCAATCACAGTGGGCCTTTGTTATCCTAGAGGCCAGTATATTTCCGTGGAAGGACCTGGGGCTTTCTTTTCATAGGATCTGCCCTTGTCTCATAGGATCACTCTTCCTGCAGCCAAGCAGGTGGATGAGTACAAAGAGGAGAGGAGCATGCAGAGTGAGCAGAGGGAGTCAGGTGCAGGACATGATGGGGGCACCTGTCGTGGGTTGCAGTAGGGGCGGAGTTCCTCGGGCACGTCCCTCTCTCCAGAGTCATGCTGTTGAGCAGCTCTGAGATTCCAGTTTCTTCTTGTTTTTCCCCAAAATAAGGCATTCATACCTGGGAGTAGTTCTTGAACTAAGAATTCAAAAGAAATGAGTCTATTTAGTCTACAGGGGGAAAGTACTTTTAGCTATAAGAGGGGGACAAGAAGGCAACAGCCCTCACCTCAAGGAAAGAGACTGGGAAGAGGTGTTCTTTCCAGCACCACCTGAGACAGCCTTTGTTTATTGTATTATTTGTGAAACATCCAACAAAGTTGTATTGAGTATCAGCTACATGCAAGCGAGGGGCTTCTAGAAAGTACTCTGTAACTTACTTTCCAGAGTTATTTGCAGGTGTAGGTAACTTAACATTTTATCCCAGGAGGTAGCATTAGCACATTTTCTTTTGTATTAGAAGTTACACTTGACATTACACTAGATAACTACATCACACTAGAAATTACAGAGTCTTTGGAAGTTTTTTTTTTTTTTTTTTAAGAAATAGGTTAAAAGAAAGAAGTCACAAAAGGAGGATACTGGGGTCAGGGATACAAAGAGCTGAGAAGTTATTAAAAGAAGAAAAATGATGGGCAGACATCTCAGTGGAGAAGGTATTAAGTTACAGTAGTCACTTTTATTTAGAAAGCTTGCAGTCAGCACTGGTTAAAGGGAACTCATAAAGGAGATGGGTATAAAATACCATATTTCATCTAATTTCAACCTTCATTGAATGTAAGACACACCAATAGTTTATGTTCCATTAAGAAGAAAAAACACTTCAAATCTTAATTGCCCTTTATAATTGTCTTTGAACACCAAGTTTAGAGATTTTAAAATATGATAAAATGTTGGTATTAAAAACATAATATATGGTAATTAAAAAACCACTTCCAACAGTACTCTATACAAAATAGATAACCAACAAGGATCTGCTATGTAGACCCAGGAACTGTGCTCAATATTATGTAATTACCTATATGGGAAAGTAATCTGGGAAAAAAATACATACATATATATATATATTCATACATACACACACACACATTTATATGTAACTGAGGGCTTTCCGGGTGGTGCTAGTGGTAAAGAACCTGCCTGCCAATGTAGGACATAAAATTGCAGGTTTGATCCTGGGTCAGGAAGATCTGCTAGAGGACGGTGTGGCAACCCACTCCAGTATTGTCTGGAGAATCCCATGGACAGAGGAGCCTGGCAGGCTACAGTCCATGGGGTCTCAAGAGTCGGACACGACTGAGTGACTTTCACTTTCATGCATACATAACTGAATAACTGTGCTGTACACCTGAAACTAACATGATATTGTTAATCAACTACAATAAAATTTTAGAAATAATGGTAACTTGCAAAGTAAAATAACTATGACATTAAAAATACCTTCAAATTTTCTAAGTGCAGATATAGGGAAGGTAGACTTAACTGTTGATATTATTAAAGAACATTCTCCTTTTTTAAATGTACATTTTTTATCATCTCAATTTATCTTTATAAGTCCAAAAATTAATGTTCACATTTTACAGAGCTAGTTTATTACCCTCTTCCACCCTCAAAATATAGTCGATTCTTGTTATTCACTGTATTCTATGCAGCCTCAGGTCGCAATGTTTTTGTCAACCAATCAATTCATAACCTCATTTTAAGTATATTTTTGTTTAAAGGGGCCTTGTTTAATATATAGTGCTGGTCAGTTGACACTGAAGTCACAGTCCTGTGCCTCACATCTGAACAAAGCTTATCTAATACACGTCTCCCCTGGAAGCGCGTCCCAGCCTCGTGCTCAGGACACTAGACAGCACTTCAGCCCTGCGTTGGGACCCACTTTAGCAGAATCACCAACAGGAAAAGCACGAAAATGAAAAGCATGGCACTAACTAGACCATGAAAAGAACCCTCACTGTCATATGAGGGCTGAAAGAAGCGGGCAGAACGTATCCGTGCTCAGCCTCAGCTGAGAGTGTGTGATCCCAGCAGCTCGGGTTTCTTGGTGACCTGCCAAAGCCCACCAGTGCTAATTTGACCATTACAGATTCATGTCAGTGGGTCGTGTGCGCTAAGTCACGTCATTCGTGTCCGACTCTGCGGCCTATGGACTGTAGCCCACCAGGCTCCTCTGTCCATGGGATTCTCCAGGCGAGAATACTAGAGTGGGTTGCCAGGCCTTCCTCCAGGGCATCTTCCCGACCCAGAGATCGAACCTGAGTCTCTCGTGTCTCCTGCATTGGCAGGTAGGTTCTTTACCACTAGCACCACCTGTGAAGTCCATTAGCGAGTAGGCAAATGTACAGAGTCTGCAAATAATGAGGATCAATTGTACTAACTCACAAGGCTACACGCTGGAGAACTAGCCTTGAATTACGCAGTCTGATCTTAAGGATATTCTAAGAAGGTTTTAAAAAGATAAATCTGTCAGTTTCTGGATAACTAGTTTTGCAAGAACAAAAAGCCCCTGGAGAAGCTGCAGTGTCTCTGTGCTAGTGCCTACCGTGCTTGCACTGCCCTCCAGCTCACACGCACCAGAAGTGCCTGTGGGAGAACGCTCAGGTCGACTTCCAGTCCTGACAAACACAGTGATCACATTTAATGCGGGCGTTCTAGGGAGAACGAAGAGACACAAATATGTTCTGAGTAAAAAAAAATTAGATAAGTGACAGGAACAGAGGAGTAAACAATTGAGTTCTTTGACTTAGGATTTGGTAAAAGTCACACCGCTCTTGCTGTAAGCTGTGAGAGAGACTGTGGGACACAAAAGAGCATGAGCCGAAGAAAATGGTTTTAGAGTCAAACCTGGGCTTGGATTCCTGCTCCTGCTACTTGCTAGCAGTGGTTTGGGCAAATTGCTTAACCGTTCTGAGCCTCAGTTTCTGTTTTCTGTAACATGAGGTTAGTAATACCGGAATGCTGAAGCATTAAGTTCATCAAGTAACAACGAAGTGCCTGCAGGATCGTCTAGGAAACACTCCGTACAGAACAACCTTAAGAGACCGAGAGGGACACTGTCCTGTGCCTGAGAATACAGAAATCTTAAGTGGTTTTCTTAGATTGGTGGTGGTTGTAAAGAGGTGGTAAAGAGGTCAGCGTTCAGTTAGTTACCCGGGTGGGGAACTTCAGCTCCATTCATAAGCATCTCTGTTCCTATTTCATGTCAGTCTTCTGTCCTTTGGATTCCACCTCGTATGTGCCCATCGGTATGGAGTCCTCCTCTCTCTCCCCACGGCTTTCATCCACGCCTGACTCAGAACGTGGCCTCTTGCAGTATCTGTTCAATCCCAGGCTCTCCCAGTTGAAACAGCCCACATCACCCTCTGCTGAATGCCTCTTTGCTTCACGTGGTCCACGGAGTAAATTCCAGCACCTGTAGTGTGGCACGGCATGATGTCCTTCACTACCCGCGTCTTCCTGTTCATTTTTGGAGGCTCACCCCTCAGTTCCCACCATGCCCCGAGTGCTCCAACCCCTCTGGACAATTTATGATTCCTAAACCTCCATGCACTTGCTTCTGCGTGCTCAATCACTCAGTCATGTCTGACTCTGCAATGCCATGGACTGTAGCCTGCCAGGCTCCTCTGTGCATGGAATTTTCCAGGCAAGAATACTGAGGTGGGTTGCCATCTCCTACTCCAGGGAATCTTCCTGAACCAGGGATTGAACCCACATCTCCTGCACTGGCAGGCAGATTCTTTACCGCTTGCTTCTGGTCTTCCCTTAACTTCTGCTGTCCCTCCAGTCGAAGGACATACCCTCCCTTTTCCCCACTTGAGGAGCTCCTACTCATCCTTCAGTACCCTAGTTGGGTGGCACTTCCCTAACAGACCCGTCCCCCAGTTCCCAGGCAGAATTGACCACTTTCTATAGCACATCATGCTTGCTTCTCTTGAAGTCAGTAGCAGGGCAAGTTTTTACTCTTTGTCTCTCCTGGTGTCTTGGTACAAGGAGAGGCAGGCCATGTAAGGTTCTTGAGGGCAGAGACTTAAGTCAGAGTCATCCTTGATTTCCAGCCCAGTTTCAGGTATGTTCTGTTATAACATCTATACATATCAGTTAAATTAATCAGAGACAGAACATTTTCATTATCAAGAGAACAGCCATGTGTCTGTAGGCTGAGTAATATTTAAAGCTCACTGTTTATTTCTAGATGTTTACAATTCAGGAACTTATACTCTCCAGAGACAGTGTGAGTAGGACAGACACTAGTACAGCACACAGATGGCATGCTTGTCGGGATGGTAAATAATTTCATTCTCCCTATAAAACAGTATGTGCTGGATTTCGAGTAAATGTTTTGAGTCTTTAAAAACAATGATATGGCAGAGTAGATTAAATAATGCAGAATGAACAAGAAGAGAAGCTGATCAAGACGTTAATGCAATGATCTGTCAGGAAAATTAGGTACTTGACACCCAAGCATCCTTAACAAGGGCAAAGAGAGCAGTTTTCTGTGAAGAACCTTACTTAACAAGCCTTTCAGACAATCAGCAGCCAGAGTCGATTCCAGTAGCTAGACCTGAGCTGAGTCTTGTCCTCAGTGCTCCTGGCTTCAGCCCTGCGCCCAGATATCAGCCCGCAGGACCCACTTGCCTTCAGCAGAGCCCCATGGCGGGTAAATGCAGGTGAAATTCTGTTTTCTTCCAGAATGTTTGGGTCAACTGGCCTTGCTCAGAGGTTATCACTGCTCCTGAATATTGGGGATGTAGAAATGGGAGAGTCTGCCTCCAAGCTTACACAGGCAACACTGAAGGTCATAGATGGCAAAGGAAGAGGAGATAACAGTTATGTAGACATTCTTTAAACAACTTTGAAGTTATTATGGTCCATGCCCACTGTAGAAATTTTTTTTTAATTGGTCTTTACAAGGATGGTAAAGGATAAAGTTTTTAATTATTTTAAATTAATTTTTAAAAATGATTTTAATTTTAAAATCATTTTTAATTATTGACACTTTGGTTTATTTCTTTCCAATCTCTTCTCTTTGCACATAATTATTTTTTAACACGGTTGAGGTCACACTGAATATTCAGTTTTATAAGCATTTTGTTCTTAAAACATTTTTTCTGTAAACATATGTAAAATATGAATAAAGTAGCAAAAGGAGTTTCATTCAAATCCTAATTAGTCGGTGAGTATTTACAACTTTTACTAAAACTTCCAAACTAAATCCAGAATAATACCTCACGCAGGTTGCTTGGCAATGCACTGACATATATACAGTTGCATTGCTGCTACTGAAACCCCTATATTTGGCAATGTACAGAAGAGACAGACACAGAAGTTAAATGGCATCCCAAAGGCCACACAGTTAGTGAAAAGCCAGAACTCAATAGCAAACCTGTTTCCTGTCTCCATTAGCTTCTCAAGTCTTCTACGCTTTTCCTGTAATCGATTCCCGTTGCCAGAAGATCCACTCTGACTCACTGTGGCGTCAGCAAGTGGGTCGGATTGTCTGTTTACGGAACAAGTGGTTGGACTTTTGCTTATGGACTCTAGTAATATGGGAAGTACCGTTTGTCATTCAGTTAGCTTGCTCAGACTCTTCCATGAACTTTGCACACCTGGGCAGAAATGGTATGGTTTAGAAAGTGGAGTTTCTAGCTCTCAGTGACTCAAACTCCCTACTCAGCCATATCCAGGGTAAAAGTGTCCATCAGAACACAGAACTGTTATCCAGTAAGTGCACCCCTTAAGAGGAATTTGGGCGAGATTTGGCAGAATTGTAAATCACAGGATTTAGTTACATCAGGATGGACTTTAAAGTGAGTTAGGCTTTTAATAGAGTGGTAAAATTAGAGATACTTGACAGGTTTTATTGAACTTTGGCTTAGTAAAAGTCCTGCTTCAAACTGAAACACATATGCCTTCTTTTTGTTGACTTTTGTGGTTGTCCCCAAAATGCTTCTTTAATTTGAAGAACATATTCAGATGACTATGCAAGAGTGACCTGTGACACTGATGTGTAAGACAAATCTGTAAGGATGTTATTTAAGAAAATATTTCTTGGCAAGAAGAAAAATTTCCTAACCTACTTCTACTCATTCACATTCTCCCAAAGGATGTTGATACAGTGATTTCTTATGTTGCAGTGTAATGTCACCTAAAAAAACCCAGAGCTGTTAGCAGGGGATAAAGATGATAACTTCAGTTTGCTCTCTTAAAAAAAAAATGTGAGAAAAAAAGTGAAGAAAGCTCAGTGATAATACTTTAAAATTAAGGTTTAGGTTAAATATTTACTATTTTCTCTAACGTGATGAAAACATTCTAAGAAAACACATAGCCAGGACAGATAATGCCAGTGATCCATGTCAGTTAGGTTATTAACTAATCTACTGAGACCTTTAAAAGCAATTAGTTAATACTCCAGAAAGGGCTCTAATATAAATCTTAAGATGTAAGAATTATTTCTGCAGTGGTACAAAAATATGTCAGGCTCCATATTGGGCTCGTGTGTTCAGTTTTATTGTAATTATTTGATAACTCTATAAGACTATGCCTCAAAAAATATAATACAACAGTTAATGATATACATACTGACTGAATCTGAATTGGACCAGATCAGGTGAGTGTCTGGAGAGAGGATGCGCTACATGGTCAGGCATGTCCATGTCAGGAAGCAGGTCTAAAGTGCATGACTTACTGCTTTCCTGAAGAACTAGGGATGAATGGCACTAATAATGAGCATTGTATCATCGATTTTAAATGAGTGAAACATCACAGTCTTCAGTACCTTAATTTTCAAAAGCACCATTGGGTGCTCATGTTACAACTTGAATCAGAGAAGACATGTCTGTTCTGTGACTTGTTCAGTGTGCCATCATTATTATTGACCCAAATTCATCTTAGAGTCAGTTTGACTTAAATTGTGCTGAACCCGAATATTTTCCCCAAACTGTAGCATCTGTTCCATGTTTA
The DNA here is from genome assembly GCF_000754665.1 of Bison bison bison. Classification (NCBI taxonomy): domain Eukaryota; kingdom Metazoa; phylum Chordata; class Mammalia; order Artiodactyla; family Bovidae; genus Bison; species Bison bison. The sequence continues at coordinate 1,996,692 of NW_011495013.1, read as the reverse complement.
CAAACTGAAATAACTGCGGATGTCAAATGAAAGAAGATTCTGTTTCCTTTAGAAAATCTTTTTTTTTTAGATGTTTACATCAAAAATCTTTTTAAACCTTAAAAGAAAGCTTTCTATTTTCCCAGCACAGTTCAGCTCATGTGCAATTGTTGCAATTTCTTCCACCCAGTGCCCTGCCAGACTGTCTTAGATTACCTGAAGATGGTGCTCCAGCACCACAACCAGCTCATGATCCCACAGCCAGCTGACCAGCCGACCGAGGTAGGTCTCCAGTGGCAAGGTAAACGGTATACCATGTGGAAGGGCCCTAAGATGAAGCATCTCGGTTTTTAACCACCTATACACCAGAACAGATTGGCTAACAGAAGACCTGGGAGACTCTGAGGTTTATGAGTGAGGATATATCCTGCAGAGAAAGGCCATGCATCATGAAGTACATTCACCTCTGTACTCTGAGGGCGGGAAACAGAAGTTCAATATTGTGGGCAATATTCTTTTGGCTCAGAGGGACCTGAAATGGGAGAACCCACCTGTCATTCCCTCAGGCAGAGACAGTGTTTGTTCCAAGTCTTCCCACTCTGAAAATCAGCCCCTCTTTGATGCTCCCTCCCTCCCTCAACGGTTATCTTTTCTTTCTCCTTCCGTCACCCAGAGCACCCTGCGGCACTTTCATCCTAACACCACAACGCATCCTGCTCCTTGAAGGGTAGGTTCAGGCCTCAGCCCTGTTGCCTGTCATTGAAGGCACTTGCTGAATGGTAACCTCAGTGATCAAACCCTTGAAAGACTGATCTGTCTTCATTTCTCCAGTCTCATTTCCGTTTGCTCTGCCCCCACCCTGCCCTGTCTGTAGTCTGGCTCCACCTCCAGTCCTTGTCAGAGTGCTCTGAGAGAGCTGCCCCCTCCCCACCCCAGGCTACTCTCCCAGTTGTCCCGTCCAGGGCCCATTTCCCAGCCCTCATCATCCCCAGAGTCTCGCCTCTCCTCCCTGCTGCACCTGCTCTCTTTCTCTAGGCCTTTGTGTCAGGACTCCCTTCTGGTTCCCCATTCCTTTCTCTTTTTTCCCCTTTCTTTCTCTCTTTATTTTATTTTTGACTGTGCTGGGTCTTCGTTGCTGTGCATGGGCTTTCTCCAGTTGAGGCAGGTGGGGACTACTCTTCATTTTGGTGTGTGGGCTTCTCATTGTGGTGGCTTCTCTTGTTGCATCTCCCAGGCTCTAGAGTGTAGCTCAGTAGTTGTGGCTCATGGGTTTGGTTGCTCTGCAGTGTGTTGAATCTTCCCGGACCAGGGGTCGAACCTGTGTCCCCTGGACTGGAAGCACAGAGTCTTAACCCCTGGACCACCAGGGGAGTCCCTGCAGTAGTCATTCAACAGATATTCATTGCACCTGCTGTGTGACAGACACTGTTCCTCATTAGTATCTGCCTCCCCGTCCCCCAGCCATAACCCTCTGTTGCTTATCTTTGTGGAGGACGTCTTGTTTCACCTGGGAATCGGCAACACCTCAGTCCCCTGTAGCCTGGCTCACGGGATTGGTTGCCTAACCCCCTTGGTCTTACGTCTTTCAGCCTCGCTTTCCTGTCTGCACTGCCACACATGCCAGTCAACCCTCTGTCTCGCCCCTCCTGCCATGAAACAGCAGTCTGGGCTAAGAGGCCCTTAGGAACCTCCGGGCTCCTGCCCGTCTTTTGATCATATGTAGGACACAGCCAAGGGCTGGTTTATGCTCCCAGATACTCATAGTTTAAACCTATGATAGCTTAGTTCTTCCTCTCAGTTGAAGTAACTTGCTCAAGAAATACCAAATAAGGTGCAGAACTAAGATTCAGTTCAAACCCAAACTGACTAAATTCAAACCTCAAACGCTGTCCCTCAGTTGCTTTCTATAAAAAGGACACTCAGTCGCACGCCTGCTACTTTGCGGGAGTATGACACTGCGGTGCTGAGTTTCTGTGGGTATAGTCCAGTGACAGTTTCATAGCTGTGTCTGCTGTCTCTTCCTTTCCTGTTGGCTCCTGTACCATTTGCCCTCCTCAGACCTTGTGAACAGAGCACTTTTTAAAATAAAAACCTGTGAGACCCAAACAGTGCCAATTTATAACCTATAGTAAATTTGCAAAGTTGTAAAACTGAATGAGTTTCCCTTCTTTATTTTGTACACCTTAATTACTGGGGAAGAAGTACATTAAAACTGAGATCATGGGTTAATTAATTTGTCCTGGACTGTAGAATTTTATGGACAACCAGAACTAAAATAATGGTTGTGTAGGTGCAACTGACTAAACATGGCTTATAAATGTTACAGAAATTCCTGTAATTAGTCCCATTGAAGCTATTTAGCCTGGGAATTTTATAGCAGACATAAATTATAAAGGTGAAAAGTAAGAAAAATTTTGAGTTGATAAAATAGTGGCATTTGCAGAAGCTATAATTTGAGGAAACTTGTTTTGCATTATAATTAGTGATTTTTTTTCTGTTTCCACAATTCCACTTTTTTTAAATTCACTTTTTAATGCTGTTTCACTGAAATGCAACAGCTATCAGATATTAGGTACATTAAACACACACAAAAAAGACCTTATGGAAATAACCCACCAGCGTCATTTCTAAAAGTACTTAACCACCAGCCAAAAGATGAGGAGACCTGTTTGATCACACTCTTCAAAGTCATTTTTGCATATTTTAATAGATTGAAAAGGAAAGTTACAGGTTATATTTAAATGGTGTTTCCTGTCATTGGATCTTGACACGTTTTAACCTACCTGTTAAAATGCAAGTTATAAATAGCTCCTCTTTCAAAGGTGTTCATTAAACCTCATTGGCTCTTGTTATAGAAAATGCAAATGTAATTTGAAAAGTGCCCGTTTTGAGAGTGAGCAATTACTTGTGCTCTTCAGTACCCGGTTCATTGTCAGCATAGCCACTTGGTTAAAAAGCATGTTTGCCTTTGAAATGGAGATCGCCTGGGCTGCCGGCTGGCCAGCTAAGTAGGTAATGAGAAAATGTTTCGCTTTTCCAGGGAAGCAAGCAGCTGTTGAACAACTATCCTGTCTACATAACGAGCAAACAGTGGGATGAGGCTGTAAATTCTTCAAAGAAAGATGGGAGGCGGCTCCTTCGATACCTCATCAGATTTGTTTTCACTACCGATGAGCTTAAGTACTCATGCGGCCTTGGAAAAAGGAAAAGGTCAGTGCAGTCAGGAGAGACAGGTCCTGAGAGACGCCCTCTGGATCCAGTTAAAGTAACATGCCTCCGAGGTACTGCATCCTTCCGCTCAGTGTCCATCTGTGATCTCATTTCACCGCATTGGCTGTGGCTCCCCGTGCAAGTGTTCAGCCTTGACTGTATTTTGGGTTTTTTCCGCTGAGACTTTGTAGGCTTCATGTAGCCCATCTCTTTGGTATCGAGAAGTTCTTTAAAAATTCTTTGTTTGCTTTAGCGCTTAGTGGCACATAAGCACTGCATAGCACCTCATGTTTCACGCTTTAAGTTCAGATTTTCTTTGCTGCCTGGGAAGGCCACCTCCAGGAAAGCTGGAACACTGGGTAAAGCACACAGGAAAAGAAGACAAGGGATTTTAAAATTTACCCCGTTTTCATTTGAAGCCTATGGCACCCTCCCCCAGTCTAGCTACCCTTGTCGAGAATACTTGCCCCTGCTCCTTAAATTTATTTAGTTAATTTTCCATAGGCCTAAAGTATTTCTCGCCCAGTCAGATTCTGTTCTAGTTTTTTTTAAGTTTCCGTATTTAAAAAATACTGCTCAGATAACACCACGTCATCAGTATTAAGAGCTGATTACTCTAGCTGATGCACACTACGGATAGGCCAGGCAGAGGGTGAGGAGGAAGAGGCCAGATGTAGATGGTTGACCGGGTGGGTGCAGATCAACACAGACAAGTGCAAACGTTACAACGCCAGCGTAGGCTCTGTTCACACCTGAAAAGTCCGTATCAGAGTGTTGACTTGTATACAGTTCAAGAGTGATTTTATTGCTTGGAAGACTTAATAATGATTTACTCCTGATAGGAATCAAAATATTTCCTGGTGAAGAAGTCACAGTGGAAAAACCTGATCACTGAAAAGGCCTTCCTCATCAGAAGGACACTCACTCCCGCACCCCTGTCCTGACGCCCACAGTGACTAGGGTGCCTGTGCAGCATTCGTTAGCAACAGAGATCCCCAGAGCCACCCTGAACTTCCGACTGAGCGGGTCTGGGGGGGAGGACAGGAGAGGCGCGCATTATTGCACCTCGCAACCTCCCCAGGTGATTGATCCAGGTGGCCCAGACTTGACAGGCCACCTAGAATGAAGATGCCAGCATTATGGACAACTTGGCGCAGGTGCGCTGGAGCGCCCCCTGTTGGCCAGTCTAAAAATTCCATTTAGAGTGTCTGGGTGATGGACATTTCCAGTGTCTGTCTTAGCAAACTAGCCACACGTTCCTTTATTCCCCAATATCGTCAGAGCAGACAGAGGTACCAGAGGGGTGGTAAGCTTAGCAGGGGGAGGGGGTCTGCTGAGAGCGTGCTCAGTATGTATTCAGGAATTTGCCGTGCGGCTTGTGAAGAATCAGGATAAGGGGGCTCACTGTCCCTTTCCATAAATCCTTGTTAAACATTTTACATTTTAATGAGCAAGTCTTTGAAACTGAGGGATTAACTTACATCCCAAAGCACTAGTGTTGCTGCCCTGGGAATGCTGCCAGGCCCGCTGGGACACCGATGCAGCCCAGGCTGCCCAATCAGAACATGTACTCTCCAACACAGGAGAGCTGCGCAGGACGCACAGGCCTCCCCTGCCCATGGGTGGAGAAGGCATAGGCAGGAACTGCTGATGTGTCAGGGCAGCTGGTTAGAGCCCTTGTGTGTGTCCCAAAGGCTGAAATCTTGGGGCCTTCTTTGACCTAAATGGGATTCCCTTCCTGAAGGCTGAGGTGTGATGACTCCCAGGGTGACGTCCTTGTGGTCAGCAAGTGTAGGAGGGCCAAGGAAGTGGCAGATGTTTGGACACTTGAGGGATGGAGAGCAGGGTGCTTCAGGGAGTGAAATCAAATTCTAGGCGGGCCTGTTCCCTGGGGTGGTTTGACTCCAGCAGGAAGAGAGGGGTCAGGGATGTGACAATGCTTCCAGTCTGTGTAACAGAATGACCTCTCCTTTGAGCTTGTAATCATCTGGTACAGTGTTGGAGTAAGTCCTGTCACAGCAGTGGGTGCTAAGAAGGGGGCAGTGTAGGTATCACAGAGCAGCACGTTCTCAGAGTGGCAGGGCTACAGCGCCCTCAACAGTTAGCCTTGATTTCTGCTCACAGGCACCTTTCTTTCATTTCTTTATGTTCCTATGAGAATGGGGCATCTGGACAGAGGTAGGGGAACTTCTTAAACAGTTATGGAATACTTGTAAACACTTGAGGTAGGAGACCTGAGAAAGGCAGAGAGGAGGAGAAAACAGAATCCCTGACTTGTGGAGCTCACAGCCTAGCTGGAGGCGATCTGAGGACAGTTATAGTTGGGAATAAGTGTGAACACAAGGAAGATAATAGGGAGAGATCTAGCTATGTGAGCCCTAGTGGTCCCATTTGCTTTCTCTCTGTTCAGCGTTGTAGTGACCATGACCCGGGTTTGAGGATGTAGGTGTCCTTCGGTGTTTCCTAGGCTTGCACCCCACCATCAGCCATCTGGTTCCTGACGATTTTGCAGGATGAGATGCTGAATAAACACAGTTCTCAACCCCAGCGAAGGCCACCGGAGCTGGGACTTGAACGAGATGAACGAGTCTCTCACCTCAGGCATGAAATTGAAGGGAATGCCCCTGTTTATCTGCTAAGATAGACACAGTTCAGTTCATGAGATTTTTCTGGTCCAAGTTCTTAAAAGCATCAGCTTCAAAGGGCAAATAGGATCAGGGTTTCATAAATAAATTTCAGACAAATCCAATCCTATGACCAGAACCGTTGTCTTATAGAGGGAGCAGTGCTGGAGAAGAAATGATGTGTAAACAGCAGTCACCCTGAACTTTGAATCAGCTGTGCAAAAAATAAAAAAACAC
>NW_011495013.1:1982010-1990542 GCF_000754665.1 Bison bison bison | reverse complement strand
GAGTGCTCAGTTCAGCTTTCAGATGCCCATGTTATTAATGAAACAGCTGTATGGGAACTCTGCATGTCCCCTGACTGAGAAAACAGGATAGGTTGATCTGAACTCAGCTGGAGGGAGGCCAAGATTGTTTTATTGGAGTCTTAGCTACTCTTTATACACTTATCTCTTCCTAATTGTATCTGGTGAAATTAAATATTTAGAGGAAAACTCATCTAAAAAATATTTGTCAGTACATGTATAGATATCATAATTAGAGACATAAATACAGCCTGTAATAATGTGGAAATCTCTTCTGAACCAAAACTCATGCAGGTTCTTACTGAGATTTTATTTTCTTGCACTTAATCTACAAATTAGTAGCTGGTTAAAGAATACCATACTAATAATACTTGCTGTGCTTCTGGAAAGAGTTAAAAATGTGGGCATGTAACAACAGGGTTTGAACCTAGCATGGTGCAGACCATGCTTCACAAATCAGATTTACCATTCATAGCAAATGTGTCTTAGAGGGATCACTCACATAATTTTTATTTTTGCACGTGAGTAGAAAATGTAGATGGTGTAAGTTTTAAAGTCTAATAAGTGACGTCATCATGGCACTACATCTGATGTCCCATAAAGCTTTCCTTATAGAGCTGCTGTTAAAGTTTAAGCATCCTTCTTGTCATCCACTGCAAAAACCAGCTGTTTCTCTCTCTCTTTTTTTTTCTTTTTTACTGTTGTGTATATTCCCACAGAATTCATTAGGATGCACTGTACCTCCAACCCCGACTGGTGGATGCCCTCAGAGGAGCAGATAAACAAAGTGTTCAGCGATGCTGTGGGTCACGCCCGGCAGGGGCGAGCCGTGGGCACTTTCCTGCACAACGGAGGTTCCTTTTATGAAGGGATCGATCACCAGCCTTCCCAGGATGAAGTCTTCAATAAAAATTCCCAGGATGGATCTGGTGATTAGTGGACAAAATCTTTCCACACGAGCAGCCAGTCCTCTCGAGTTCCAATGGTGAATGTTCTGTTACCATCACTTTAGAATCCAAAGCATGTCACTCTGTCAGACTTTACACATCCTAAACCTTAACTCTCTTGACCTACTGCCAAACAGCTCCCAATACAAGTTTGGAAAGTGTATGGAGCCTGCAGAGGTTTTCAGAATACTATATTATACAAAGAAAAAACTACAGTTGATTTCAGTTAGATGGTGAGGGTGAAAAAAGATAGGTGAGTTCTTGTTCACCTGTCTGATGCCTTCAGGTAAGCTCTGCTTCGTGAGCAGGGCTGGTCCCCATGGAGGTTGGTGTGGTGCTCATGGGAGAAGCTGGAGACGCAGCATTGTCCTGAGGGACACGGAACAGGCATTCTCATTTTAGTTCAGATAAGTTGTCTTTATGTTTTCCAAAGACTTGAATTTATACTTCTCAGCAAAGACATAGGATAGGTGACATTGTATGTTGTGTCTGCATTGACAAGAACCTGTTACTAAAACAGAAACCAGAGATCAGAGGTCACCTCTAGACAATGATGAGTTGGAAGCTAGCTGTTTCTCTCTGTTACTTTTTACCAAAAAATAAAATTTCTACTGTGTTGATAAGGAAGGCACTATATGATCTCTGGAGTTGACGAACAGTAAAAGTTTTCACTGTGTTAGTCAAGAAACATCCAAAGATCCAAAACCATTTTCAAATGCTCAACTTTGTAGGTTCATAGATGCACAATTTCCACAGCCTTAAATCAGGCTCTGTTGACACAATGCCAAAGTGATGGGCTGCACAATGAGAGTTTCAATCAGCTAGTCGTTTGGTGCGCTGAGGACCAAACAAATGGTGAGGCCGATGGTGTTCACTGAATTTGTTCTGGAATTGTACACGCACAGTTTCAAGGCCATTCTGACAACTATGCAACGGGCGTGTTTGTAATGTCTCTGAAATTTGAGGGTCTTTTTGTGCTGAGTTGATCTTTAGAATTTGCATAAATCTTGTTTCTCTTTGTCACCAATGGAAATGTTTCACCCCAGTTGTTGTACTTGCTTCCCTCCAGTATTCCCCTGAATTTTCCCACTACTTTACCCAGTTTAATTTGTTGAGCTCAAGTTTGTAGTAATGTCTTTGGAACCATTTCGTGTCAGCAGATGCTCTAGAGATGATAGAATCTGTTTCTGCTTCAGGTGTGGGTAGGAGGGGAGGCTTCCTTTATCACCCTAATCCAGATAACTGCATTCTTTGTAAAGCTTAGGGCTAAATGGGCAGCTTTTATTAAAGGCTGCTGCTTTTTAGGCTTCACTGGGAATGGAGAGGATAACGTTAGAGCATTTGTTAAAAAAAAAAAAAGTCATCATCTCTTTTGATAGGGAAATTGAGAGATGTTATATATGTGGCTGCTTCACAGCCGTAGAGCAAGTGGGTGATTTTATATTCTGGATCTTTCTTAGCCCTTCGTTAGTCACAAACATTGACTGTGTAGTCTTCTGTCAGTCATAAACTCATTGACCTTCATCAGAATTATAAGGTGATATATTAGTATATTATTTGATCCAGCTTCCCCATGTGTCAGATAGCAATAGGATGATTACGTCCAGTAAATTCTTATAATAGCAGATTTTTTCCCCAAAATCTAGACAACAGTACAAACTGGGGAATCTGCAAGTTCATGATGTCTGCATCTTCCTGCCGCTTTGAATGGCTTGACCTCCTGATGCTCTCAGAAAACAAATGGAGTATCAAGTAGGAAGCATGCACTGTTTTCAGAAAAACAAGTGAATATTGCCCTCATTTGAATTCTGTCACTCAACATGAACTCTAGAACCTGACCTGATGCCCACAGACCACCTCCTTAGTTTTTCTTAGATTTCATTCATTTTAAAAAAGTCTCATTCTTGGATAGCTTCATTTTTAGAAAAGATTTAAACTTTTCTCACTCAATGCTATGTCATCTCACCATACAGACGCTAATTTTTGACAGCTCTTATATACCAATTTTTAAAACGTAATAGTGATTTTCAACATATGGTGCAAGTCTTGCTGGTGTGTGTTTAATGTGGTGACACTTGCCAAAACTGCTTGGCAAAACATGTCAAATAGGATGCTTGAGTCAGAACGCTAGTGGAAATGTCTCTAAACAGCAGTATGTATCATTATGATATATTTTTGTAAACATAGTGATGGCTTCTTTCAGTCATGTAAGTACTGGATAAAAATAACCACTTCACTTGAAATAATGTGGAAAATGCCACCCAGTTGAGGGCCCTCTGCAGTTACTTGAATTATCAGCCAGTGGTTAGACAGTGGAGAATTAATGCTGGACAACATGAAGTGCACAAGTAATAACTCACCAGTACTTGCCTCCTAATTAAAATTCAAAACTATAAAGAGTATATTTACCTGTTAGAGACCACTTTCACCCTCCATGGTGTATTCAGTTGCAGAGAACACTCAGAGGACTTCAGTCATCTTAACGACCAGCTCGGTCAGTACGGCTTATTGATAGCACTGAATTACCGTATCTTTGTGGTAAAAGCACCAGATTAAATTTCCTCATGACTGTCCAAAACTGGCTAATAGAAGCACTAGGCTTTCACTGAATCACAGTTCCCCAAATTACAATAAAAAATACATCTGCTAAGATGACTTACTCAAAAGCATGTTCATTGTCAGAATTGGCCCAGTACAAGTAGCCTGATGGGTCTTGCCTGCATTGGAAACTCTTCAGACCCATTCAGAACCACTGACAAAGCTATAGCTTATAGTTCAGAGTCCTGTGTGCAGGTGTTTTGCTAAGCACTTTATGCCTCCTCTCATTTTAATCCTCAGAAGCACTCCCTAGGCTGTTATTGTTATCCCATTTTATTGAGCTTATTATTACTCAGCTAGTAAGGGGAAATCTTTGGGTTTAGAAAGTGGAATGACTCGTTCAGTTTTCTCCAATAGTTCCAGTTTTCTCCCGTTCTCAAAACCCATCAACACTTTGGGGATAGATTTGTTGTTTAATCGAAGTAGTGAATAAAATGACTAATTTGTTCACATTTCCATCATAGGGTTCCCAGTACAAAAATGCAGGGATATAAAAGCAAAACTTTGAACTCAGTGAAGTGATGTTCTTTGGGAACAGATAGATGTTAGACGTGGCACTGGACATCATTAGCCAGCATTCATTCACTTTTCACATCAGTTGTATTCGTAGCCTTAGATTTGATGAGTCTGGTTTGGAAGAGAGGGTTCTAACCATGATGTCACTGTGAGAATTGTCGTGAAGGTTTTGTAGGAAAATACAGTAATCTGTTGATCCTTTCCTTTAGTTGTGGCTTTAACACCTCTGGCTGTGTTTGAAGTTTCAAGAGCTTGCCTCGGCCATCAGTGCCTGGCTTTGTTTCTAGGGAACAGGGCATGCCAGGCCGTGAGAGGGGTCCTGAAACCCTGAAGGTCGCTGCTCCAGTCCGACCCTGCCCCATGTAGGCATTGCCTTTGTGTGTGTCTCCTCCCTGGAACTCGTGTAGCAGCCTGACACTGGGGCCAACTTGCCTTTACTCTATTTTCTATGAAGAACACGTGCAGAAACTGTGACAAATCCATTGATCCTGATATTTTTATTGTTGAAGTCTTGTTGATTCTTTATTAATAATTTCTATTTGACTGTACTGTGTAGAGTTAATACCCACTAGAGATATGTTAATAAAGCTATAAATGCATAGTGTAATACAGGATAGCAAGATTTTTTGTGAACAATTTATATAGAAGAGTAAGTTGTTTTTTAAGTGTTAGGCACATTTCTTTTAGGAACTTAAAATGTTATAAGAGTTTTTTAAACATTCAATATTTTTAATTATAAGCAACATTTGTTACTAGAGCCAGTTATTTCAGGTGTTCTAACTGGAGTATTGATTTTATTACTTCATATACCTCTAGAATGCCACTTGTTCTGTTGGAGATAAAGTTGCACAATAAATGTCAAGTTTATGTTAAGTGTTTTAACTTGCTTTTTGCATCTTTCTCAAATTTATTCAAGACGCTTTTCTGGGTGTTTTTTTCTTTAACAAAACTTTTTTTTTTGCCTTGACACTAGGGCTTTTCTGCATGACTCAGAATGCCAAGAAAATGTTACATGCTTAATACCCATATAAAAGATAGTTATGTCCGGGAACTGACCAGAACTCATCCAAAAAATCCATTTGATCTAGTGAATGAAGGAGACAACCAGTGATGAAGTGAAAGTGACATGTGATCCAAAATTTCTGTCCAGCATTTTCTGCAGTCACACTTTAAACATACATGCTTCTATAGTTCCATTGCTCAGGGAGAGGACGAATGCTACAGTTTCTTCTCTTGACCTTTTAACAGTGAAAAGATGTTGATTGTTTATGAACAGTGACCTCATTACAAAAGCAAAGTAGCTATGGCTAAATAAGATGGCATGGTGGCTTCCCACTAGTTACTACATAAAATGAATCTAAAATACCAAATACTATTGAACAATGAGACTGAATGTATCATTCATAAGTTAGACCAAGTAAAAACTAATACATTTTTTCATTTAGGGAAAACGTTTTATTTTTGCACTACAAGGTGAGTGTCCTAAACAGCAGTTTTGGATGGAAAAGCAATTTAGTCCAAATAATTTGAGTTTGAATTGGAATATAAATTAAAATGAAATTTAAATTATTTTGCTATTCTAAAGCATTGAAACAGGATTATTAAGTCACTTTCGTTTTTAATATTTTGTAGCAGGTCACACAGTAAAAGCTACAAATCAAACAAATGTTAGGAACAAATTCAGCAAGGTTGCAGGAAACAAGATCAGTATATGAAAATCAACTCTTCTATGCACTAGCAACACTCTGAAATTTAAAAAACAATTTTATTTTCAATCATATCAGAAACAAACCCTTAGGAATGAATTTTTAAAAATAAGTGCCAGACTTGTACTCTGCAAACTACAGTACATTAGTGGAAGAAATTTTAGAAGTTCTGAATAACTGGGAAGATACTGCATGATAGTAAAGTGGAGGAATCAATATTGTTAAGATGGCAGTACTTCCCAGATTGATCTACGAATCCATTGTAGTTCCTAACCAAATTTCAGGTGACCTCTGCAGAAATTGACCACTTTATCCTAAAGTTCTTATGGAAATGCAAACAATGTTTACATTTGTGGTCAGTTGATTTTTAACAAGGGTGCTAAGATAATAAGGAAAGAATAGCCTTTATGACAGATTATCCTGAGTCAATAGGATATCCACATCCAAAAGAATGAAGTTGGACCCCTACTTTTATACCATGTGCAAAAGGTAATTCAAAATAAATGGAAGAGCTAAAACTACAAAACTCTTGGGAGAAAACAGGAATAAATCTTGGGTTAAGCAATAGTTTTCCTCAATACGACACCAGAAAGTATAACTGATAAAAAAAGATAAATTGTACTTCATCAAAGTTAAAACTTTTACATTTCCAAAAGCAACATAAAGAACAAAAAGCCCATAGAATAGAGGAAATACTTAACAAATTATATATCTGATAAAAGACTTGTAGCCAGAATATATAGATCTTTTACAACACAATAATACAACCTAATTAATTAAAGCACAAATAACCTATTTAAAAGTGGGCAAGGGTTCTAAATATACATATCTCCAATGAAGATATATACAAATGGCCGATAAGCACGTGAAAAGGTGCTTAACACCACTTGTCATTAGGAAAATGCAAATTAAACCACAGTGAAATAGCAATGAAAAAGGTAATGTGATAACGTATCAGAATATGGAAAGATGAAATACTCATACACTGCTGGTAAGAATGTAAATGGTGTAAGTCACTTTGAAAAACAATTTGGCAGTTCCTTAAAAAGCTCAATGTCGTTTGACCCATCAATTCCACTAGTGGGTATATACCCAAGAGAACTGAAAAAATATGTCTAAACAAAAACTTGTACATAAATATTCATAAGAGCTTTACTTACAATACCAAAAAGTGAAATCAATTTACATTCATCAGGTGATGAATGGACAAATAAAATGTGGTATATCTACAAAACAGAGTGGTGTTCAGTTACCAAAAAGGAGGAAACTACATACTACATCAGTTCAGTCACTCAGTCGTGTCCAACTCTTTGCAACCCCATGAACCGCAGCACGCCAGGCCTCCCTGTCCATTGGCAACTCCCGGAGTTGACTCAGACTCACGTCCATCGAGTCAGTGATGGCCATCCAGCCGTCTCATCCTCTGTCCTCTCCTTCTCCTGCCCTCAATCTTTCCCAGCATCAGATCAGGGTCTTTTCAAATGAGTCAGCTCTTGGCATCAGGTGGCCTAAGTATTGGGAGTTTCAGCTTCAGCATCAGTCCTTCCAATGAACACCCAGAACTGATCTTTAGGACAGACTGGTTGGATCTCCTTGCAGTCCAAGGGACTCTCAAGAGGCTTCTACCAACACCACAGTTCAAAAGCATCAACTCTTCAGCGCTCAGCTTTCTTCACAGTCCAACTCTCACATCCATACATGACCACTGGAAAAACCATAGCCTTGACTAGATGGACCTTTGTTGGCAAAGTAATGTCTCTGCTTTTGAATATGCTGTCTAGGTTGGTCATAACTTTCCTTCCAAGGAGTAAGCGTCTTTTAATTTCATGGCTGCAATCACCATCGGCAGTGATTTTGGAGCCCCAAAAAATAAAGTCTGCCACTGTTTCCACTGTTTCCCCATCTATTTGCCATGAAGTGATGGGAACGGATGCCATGATCTTAGTTTTCTGAATGTTGAGCTTTAAGCCAGCTTTTTCACTCTCCTCTTTCACTTTCATCAAGAGGCTCTTTAGTTCACTTTCTGACAAGGGTGGTGTCATCTGCATATCTGAGGTTATTGATATTTCTCCCGGCCATCTTGATTCCAGCTTGTGCTTCATCCAGCCCAGCCTTTCTCATGATGTACTCTGCATATAAGTTAAATAAGCAGGGTGACAATATACAGCCTTGACGTACTCCTTTTCCTATTTGGAACCAGTCTATTGTTCCATGTCCAGTTCTAACTGTTGCTTCCTGACCTGCATATAGGTTTCTCAAGAGGCAGATCAGGTGGTCTGGTACTCCCATCTCTTTCAGAATTTTCCACAGTTTATTGTGATCCACACAGTCAAAGGCTTTGACATAGTCAATAAAGCAGAAATAGATGTTTTTCTGGAACTCACTTGCTTTTTTGATGATTCAGCGGCTGTTGGCAATTTGATCTCTGGTTCCTCTCCCTTTTCTAAAACCAGCTTGAACATCTATCTGGAAAGTCACGGTTCACGTATTGCTGAAGCCTGGCTTGGAGAATTTTGAGCATTACTTTACTAGTGTGTGAGATGAGTGCAATTGTGCGGTAGTTTGAGCATTCTTTGGCATTGCCTTTCTTTGGGATTGGAATGAAAACTGACCTTTTCCAGTCCTGTGCTCACTGCTGAGTTTTCCAAATTTGCTAGCATGTTGAGTGCAGCACTTTCACAGCGTCATCTTTCAGGATTTGAAATAGCTCAACTGGAATTCCATCACCTCCGCTAGCTTTGTTCGTA
>NW_011495013.1:1973453-1981910 GCF_000754665.1 Bison bison bison | reverse complement strand
CTTATCTCTCCTTGCTATTCTTTGGCTCTCTGCATTCAAATGGGTATATCTTTCCTTTTCTCCTTTGCTTTTCGCTTCCCTTCTTTTCACAGCTATTTGTAAGGCCTCCTCAGACAGCCATTTTGCTTTTTTGCATTTCTTTTTCTTGGGGATGGTCTTGATCCCTGTCTCCTGTACAATGTCACGAACCTCCATCCATAGTTCATCAGGCACTCTGTCTATCAGATCTAGTCCCTTAAATGTATTTCTCTCTTCCACTGTATAGTCATAAGGGATTTGATTTAGGTCATACCTGAATGGTCTAGTGGTTTTCTCCACTTTCTTCAATTTCAGTCTGAATTTGGCAGTCAGGAGTTCATGATCTGAGCCACAGTCAGCTCCTGGTCTTTTTGCTGACTGTATAGACCTTCTCCATCTTTGGCTGCAAAGAATATAATCAGTCTGATTTCGGTGTTGACCATCTGGTGATGTCCATGTGTAGAGTCTTCTCTTATGTTGTTGGAAGAGGGTGTTTGCTATGACCAGTGCATTGTCTTGCCAGAACTCTATACCATGGATGAACCCTTTTTAAGTTGATTATACATTCATACAATATATTTACTGAGAGCCTGATTGCCTGGCACTATACAGGTACTGTGTCCCAGGAATGGAATAAATACAGCTGATGGCTAAGTAACTATTTGGAGAAAAAGGACCAACACCTGTTATGAGAAAATTCTAAGTTCCACTGAGCAACTCATTTTTGAATATATTTTTTAAAAACCGCATCAGTCATACAAAGAGAAAATACATGTCTGTCTCTGTCACACTAAGATAATTCAATCTGAGCATCTCAGCCAAAGTACATGCCAGTTCAGGGAATTATTCACATATAATTTAATGTACTCCCAAACCCTGGTTGACTCTTTCTCATAATTCCTCCCTCCTCTTAAAGCTGTTTTTTAGGCCTCACATAAGACACCATCTTAGTGATACACACCTGGTGTTTGAACCAGCCTGTCAGGAAATAGATGGCACAGTCGATTTGAGAAGAATTTGATAAAGACACAGTCCAAAGGTGTGAGCAGGTTAGCCTGAAACTACAGTGGGGAGGGGCATCTAGCCCTTGCGTTGGCAGGGTGCTGTCGTCAGCCTGAAGAAGTGAGGTGAGCAGCGATGGGGCTGGAATTGGGAGTGCCTGCTAGGAGATGTGGTCTCCGTGCGAGGAGACGTGGTCGGACTCCACAAAGCTTGCAGGGAAGGAGCCGGAAGAATCACCACCTGAGCCCCCTCTTTCTCTCTCCCGATGCTCCCCTCTGGCCGAAAGCACCTGGAAAGCAAAGGGCAGTGGAACAGGTGGGAGCCCATGCAGGTCAGCCCCCGGGCGCAGAGCCAAGGTGGAGACGGAGTCAGGGGAAGAAGTTGGTCACAACTGATACAGGGACGAGCTGGAGAATTCAAAGGATCTGTTTGGTTCCCCTTCCCTGAAATCCTGAGAGATGACTTCTTTACATAAATGACATTTTAGTTCTTAATAATTTGAATAGTTACCATATCAAGCCAGTAGTTTAATGCTTTCTCTCATTGTCGTGAATCTTCTTACGGCCTGTGAGGAAAACTTAATAGGATCCCTTGCTCAACAGATGAGTAAACTAATCTTAGAGGCATGGACCCAAGGTCACAGAGCTAGTGGTGGTGGCATGCTGAGGGCAAGGTGCTCATCCAGGCAGTCCAGCTCCAGGTGAGAAACCCAGCTTTCACCCATGCCAGTAAAACTGACCTTTGAAGACCTTCAAGGCTGAAAAAAGAATGGCAACAATAACGCTGATAAAATAGTGGACGTAGAAGTCATTCAGTCGTGTCCAACTCTGTGACCATGTGGACTATGCAGTCCATGGAATTCTCCAGGCCAGAATACTGGAATGGGTAGCCTTTCCCTTCTCCAGGGGATCTTCCCAACGCACGGGATCAAACCCAGGTCTCCCACAGTGCAGGCAGATTCTTTACCAGCTGAGCCACAAGGGAAGCCCGTAACTACCTCTTAAGTCTACCCAGCTTTGACTGATCAAGTTATAATTCTTCTGTTCATATGGCCTGAGAAAACTGCTCAAAATCCTAAAAACAAAAAATGCCCCAGTGAATATTGGTGGAATTCCTGGGTCCCAGGTGAGTCTTGTTTCTGATTCAGTCCTAAAGATCCATAGAGATCTTAATGCCTCTATCAGCAGTCCTCCGTGTTCAGTGATCCTGATGTTTAAAACATATGCTTGCTTCTATAAATGAATGAGTGAAGAGATGATTGATAGATAATAGATAAGGTAGAGTAAGATACATCAAAATAGACTATCTTGAACTTGTTCTGATCCATTGTCAAATTTTAATAAATTAGGTTAAAACATGGGATTGAAATACAACTTTCATTCTCACCTAACAAAAATATGGGCCACAGTGGTTATGATTCCAGGCTTTCACTGTCAAGGGCCGGGTTCAATCCTTGGTCAGGAAACCAAGATCCTACAAGTTGCGTGACACAGCCAAAAAAAAAAGTCATGGACCAGATTAGTTTCGATTTTTCTTTTAACTTCTTTACTACTAAAAAATAAAAATTCATCAAGGCACAGTGTATATAAGAATATCACTAATGAAAATGAAATATAGTGAACAATAAACTGTGTGGTTGGATACACACACAGAGAGACCAGAAAATGTATAAATATAGGCTGCTTTTAAAGGCTAAGGTGCACTTCCCAGCAGTAAGTGAGATTTAAAACATTTTTCAGTGTCTGCCAGATTCTAGGAAGAAACGCAGGCCTGTCAAGATGTGAGGAACAGGGGTAGGGAAATGTCTTCTAGCCTGTCTCCTTCTTGGTCCGAATGACAATGATTGTTTTCTCCTTCCTGGCAACACAGAAGCATTTTCAATTCAATTTTTAAAACATAATAATTATGTTTGATTGTGACTTGTGTTATGTTTTCTATTAACACATTGTACTAAATAATTACCCTTTCATTTCTTATGTAATTTCGGGTACTTTTTTTCTGTGACTTCAGAAGAATGTCAAAGTAAAAACTAGTGACATGTGAAATATATGTTAGCTTTAAAATTAGTAAAGATTAGATAATTCTGTCACATTTCCCTTTAAGGATGCTTAATGAGGAAAATCTCCTGAATCTACTATGAACCATAAACATATGTTTAATGAAGAAGTGAATAATCCTAATGAAATGTATAAAGGAAGACATTTCTTTGAAGGGTCATTAATAATTGAGAAGTTATGAATAAAACAAATTTAAATACTGTCTAATTCAGCAGGCAATTACTATCACATAGAAAAGTGAGGCCCAGAACATTCTACTAGTAACCTGTTACATTCATGCAGCTATTTGCTAGCAGTGCCTATATGAATATCAAAACTCTTAAGACCCTAGAGCTGTAAAATTTTTACAGCTACTTGTCCAAATTTCTTATCGGCTCTTCCCTTTTTCCCCACGACTGCCAGGAAGCCCGATGTTAAGTTATATCTCAAGTGCAGCTTCCCTTAGCTCACCTTTTCCAGTCTGCTTATTCTCCACCACTACCGGCCATCAGTTTCTATTCTCGTCTTTGCATTTATCTTTGAAAGTTTATTGTAGCAGTGCTTTATTATTATGAGCTATTTTTACCTGGAAATGGAGGAAGTAGGGATGGTAAGTATGTTAGAATGCTTCCTAGAACATATATTGTCATGTTCAAAAGCTAACCCCAGAAATTAGAAATCTTCACCCCTTTCTGCCAGCTGCCCCACCCACCCCCCCCAGCACTAACAAAAACAATGCAGACTGCTTGTCCCAACTCACCTATCTGGAATCTATTGTCTCAGCCCTTGTGGTCACATCCCTGCCAGGGTTCTCTCCCCTCTTTGTCTGCAATGAGGTTAAGAACCTGGTGGATGACAGAGAAAGACAAATATCATATGATACCTTTTATATATGAAATCTAAAAAAAAAAGGTACAGATGAACTTATTTACAAAACAGAAATAGAGTCACAGGTGTAGAAAACAAACCTACAGTTATGGGGGAAGAAGGGAGGGAGGGGTGAATTGGGAGGCTGAGATTGACATATACACACTGCTGCTGCTGCTGCTGCTAAGTCACTTCAGTCGTGTCCGACTCTGTGTGACCCCAGAGACAGCAGCCACCAGGCTCCCCTGTCGGTAAATTGGGAGGTTGAGATTGACATATACACACTGCTGTCCAAAAAATAGATAACTCACAAAGACCTACTGTATACCACAGGGAACTCTACTCAATACTCTAATGCCCAATACGGGAAAAGAATCTAAAAAAGTGATTATATGTATATGTGCAACTGATTCACTTTGCTGTACAGTGTAAACTAATACAGCTTTTAAATTAACTAAACTTCAATAATTTAAATTGAATCTGGTGGATAAGGAAAAATGAGGAACTTGTCCAGAGGTAAAGACATGTGATGTCCAAGGGACCTGCCCCCTCCTCTCTGGGGCCCTAGTTAGTTAGGAGACTTTGAGCAGAAGCCCCTCTGAACAAGGATCTGTTGTCTGACACAAGTGGGAAGTGGAAGTACCTTAGGGAGTGAGGAGCAGTGGGGGTTTTAAGCTATCAAGGTCTCAAAATTGTCTTGTTACTGCAACATAACTTAGTCTATCTGGACTCACACACACACTACAAGAGTTTAACTGTTAGGGTAAAGACCACTCTGAAAATCATAAAAACTTGGGACTCTCTCCCTAGATACACTCAGAATTTCCAGGCAATTCCAAGGGATTCTTACGCTAAGTTTTATCCATGGTCCCCATGTTAAGAACGCCTCCTAATCTAGAGCCTTCTCAGCTCTGAATCGCTTTTTCCCTGGCAGCTTATCCCACAGCTTTTTTGTTTCTTCCTAGTAGGTGCTGGCTACATTGAAAGGCTTTGCAGTAAAATATGTTGCTGTAAAATATTAAAAGTACTATGCCCAAATTATTAGGCTAGAAAGAGGACATCAGAAAGACAAATGGACGAACCTGTTCCAAACTTGAAGTCTCACTCTTAAGAAAGCACTGCCCTGGGACTTGCCGCACAGTGCTGCGACTACTGAAGCCCACGCACCCAGAGCCTGTGCTGTGTCTCAAGAGAAACCACCGCGACGAGAAGCCCACGCACCACAACGAGGAGCAGCCCCCGCTCACCACAACTAGAGAGACGCCGAGTGCAGCCAAGAAGCCCTAGCACAGCCAAAAATATTAATATTAATTAATCAATAATAATAAACATCACCTGCACAAAATGAGCAAATGTTATTTTTTTCAAAAAAGCATTGTGCTACAATCCTTATTGAAACAAAGCACCTTTGCTCCCCAAATACCCTAAAATGAATGCATATACCTTCTCAAAATGATGCCCAGCCTTCATCTGGTGGGTTCTTTAATATTAATACTAAAAACTTTATGGTATACTAATAAAAATATTTATTAGGAAACATTTTCTAAGGATGGTTATTCTGTGCTAGAAACAATCCTTCCCACTTTGTTAAGCAGACAAGCTGCCAATTTATATTGCAAGCAGGCAGGCACTGCAGACTCAGCCACCCACATTATTCCCCCATGTTCCTGCCTCCCCTCCCTCCCCTTCACTCTAATCAGAAAAGCAAATGCAGTTGTTTGAGTGCCTTTACTCTACACCGTGATATCTGTTCAGTGAGCAGATGTTCCTTACTGCCTAGGTACTAAGTGTCTAACCAGGAAAATACTTGGGGAGAATGTTTAAAATCGGGTCACTTAAATTTGTTCCCAAAATAAAGCAATTTTTACATACAAGTCATCAGACAATGACCCAGTGTTTTTGTAAAATGTCTTTAAAATCAGTTTCCTTTTTTCCTTTTTTTATTGAAATATAATTGCTTTCCAATGCTGTGTTATTTTCTGCTGTACAATCAAGTGAATCGGCTGTATGTTTCCAAATGTCCCCTCACTCTTGAACCTCCCTCCCACCCCTCATAGCCCCCTCGTAGGTCATCAGAGAGCACCAAGCTGAGCTGCCTGGGCTATAGCGCTGAGCCCCACGGGCTAGCTGTTTCACGTGTGATAGTGGATATTCAGCAATGCTCCTCTCCCAATTTGTCCCTCCCTCCTCTTCCCCTACTGTGTCCACATGTCTGTTCGACACATCTGCGCCTCTGTTCCTGGCCTGCAAATATGTTATCTATACCATTTTTCCAGAGAAGGCAATGGCACCCCACTCCAGTACTCTTGCCTGGAAAATCCCACGGATGGAGGAGCCTGGTGGGCTGCAGTCCATGGGGTCTCGAAGAGTCGGACACGACTGAGCGACTTCACTTCCCTTTTCACTTTCATGCATTGGAGAAGGAAATGGCAACCCACTCCAGTGTTCTTGCCTGGAGAATCCCAGGGACGGTGGAGCCTGCTGGGCTGCCATCTATGGGGTCGCACAGAGTCGGACACGACTGAAGCGACTTAGCAGCAGCAGCAGCATACCATTTTTCTAGATTCCATATATATGCATTAATATACATTATTTTTCTCTTTCTGACTTACTTCACTCTGTATGACAGACTCTAGGTTCATCCACCTCTCTATAAATGATCCAATTTCATGCCTTTTTATGGCTGAGTAATATTCCATTGTGTGTATGTACCACATCTTTATCCATTTATCTGTTGATGGATATCTAGGTTACTTCCATGTCCTGGCTACAGTAAATAGCACTACAGTGAACACTGAGGTACATGTGTCTTTTGAATTGTGGTTTTCTCCATATATATGCCCAGTAGTGCAATGGCACCCCACTCCAGTACTCTTGCCTGGAAAATCCCATGGATGGAGGAGCCTGGTGGGCTGCAGTCCATGGGGTCGCTAAGAGTTGGACACGACTGAGCGACTTCACTTTCACTTTTATGCATTGGAGAAGGAAATGGCAACCCAATCTAGTGTTCTTGCCTGGAGAATCCCAGGGACGGGGGAGCCTGGTGGGCTGCTGTCTCTGGGGTCACACAGAGTTGGACACGACTAAAGTGACTTAGCAGCAGCAGCAGTGGGATTGTTGGGTCATATTATTTTTTGTCTCTTCCTGCTCCAGTTCTAATCCAACAACTAACAAAAATTAGTTTTATTTCCATCTTCCTTTTGAGCTGTCTGAACACAAACCCTCAATTTTGCTTTACTTTTTTCTTTTTTAAGCATTTATTGAGTCTTCAGTATGTGTAGGCACTGTGCAAGTGGTCGGTCCTGGGCCTGTCCTTGGGTCTCCAGTTCCCTATCACCAGGGAAAGATGGGATCTGAAGGAAAGAGTATTGTGGTCTTTTCAGAGTGATATGGTGCAGCTTTCACACCGACTGCAGCCGGTCACTGGGCTCCAACCGGTGGACTCTGGTTGGAGAGAATCAGAAATAGCCCCAGTGTGATCTGGTCTTGTTGAGACAAGGAAGCGGGCTACTCCCAAAATCACTCCTGCTCAGCTTCCCCCCAGAACACAGCTCAGAATGAACACGGCAGGGTCTAGGTGAGCCCCTTACACTCTATCAGCTACAGCTGATTTTACTGCTCTTTTAAACGCATCCACAGCCATTTTTTAAATGCACTGCTGGAAGTAAAGAGTTTTATTCTAAAGTCCTGTAGTTAAAGCCTGCATTGTAATGAAAAATTCCTAGCTAATCTTCACTCTTAAAAAACCATCATTCTTTTAGCAGATTGGAAGGAAAAGGCTGAATAACTTTGAAAATAATTGCAAGTGACAGCACTTCACATTCAAGAGAATAGAAATATATTCTGTTAGAAATACATCACGTGGCTCCAAGCATGCTGAGGTTGAAATAATTTTTTTGTTAATAAATTATCTTACTTCTAGCTTGGTAGCTAGGATAGTATTAGTATAGTAGTAGTATTACTAAAATATCAACTTTTAGCTTGGTGGCTAGAATAGTAATAGTATAGTAGTAGTATTACAAATAATAGTAGTATTTGTAATAGTTTCAAAGTCTTCAATATATTTGTAAAAGAAGAAAATGCCTATTCCATTGATGACCCTGCAAATAGGTCATCCTATTATCCAATCATGATAACCTGTTGCTCTCATATCATTTATGACATTATTGTGTATATTTGTGTGATTCTCTGTATAAACTTTGCATGCCTCATCAGACTTCTAATTCTATAATATCAGGAGACATAGTTTGTTCATCTTTTAATATCTTTTACCTACCACAGAATCTTGCATATTTTATGAAGTGCCAAAACATGTTTAATGTGTTAGTGTACTATGCCCATATGTGTGTATTATACATAGATGATGAGCACAGCAAGAAGTTCGTAGAGATTTGAAGAGGTTTGTGAGAAGAGACTTCGGTCATCCTCACCGTGGGCAGTGCAGCAGGGCCAGGCAACACTGACACCATCTCATCCCACTCCCTCAGTTGTAGAGAACCTAGGCATATCCCGACCTGCGCTGGAGAGTGAAGAC
>NW_011495013.1:1966615-1973353 GCF_000754665.1 Bison bison bison | reverse complement strand
CCCCAAGAAATAATTATAACGTCACTGTAATTTGAAAAGTGAGAATATATTTTAGTTACATAGGCATGCAGAAATGTAAATGTCAATTATATGCACAAATGTTGGAAGACATAGGTTTCGTTGTCCAAATTATTCTGTACACATAGTACCTAGAAGGGATTTCCGGGTGGCACAGTGGTAAAGAACCCTCCTGCCAATGCAAGAGATGCAAGAGACAGGGGGTTTGATCCCTGGGTCGAGAAGATCCCCTGGAGAAGGAAAAGGCAGCCCACTCCAGTATTCTTACCTGGAAAATTCCAGGGACAGGGGAGCGAGCATGAGGGGTTGCAAAGAGTTGGACATGACTGAGCATGCCACACAGTAGCAGCAGGAGCTAGAATGCACACACACACACACACACACACACACACACCCTGCTACTACTACTACAGTACCTTGGCATTAAATAAAGGGCAGAGATCTTGGAAGACAGGGACCTGAATTGAAATCCCAGCCCCAGGACATCCTGGCTATGTCACTTTGGGCAAGTTATTTAAAGCTAAACCTTAGGTTGCTTATCTGTAAAATACCTTTGCTTATTTGTAAAATATCTGTACAATACCACTTTGAATTAACATAAGAATTAACATCTTACTATTTGATTTTTGCCTCATCTTTTCTTTATTCCTTGTTTAGGATTTACTGAATATTTATTATGTTTCCATTTTATCTCCACTGTTGGCTTATTAGCTGTACCTCTTTGTATGAGGGTTAGCTAATAATGTGTTTTAGCATTGCTAAAACATACTGTCCTTTAGCCTTGCTCAGGCTGCCTGGAAATATAAGTGTAACACTTCGTTAAGAGTGTAAGAGTCTTCTATGTCTCTATTCCTGTCCTTTTGTGCTACTGCTGTCATATATTTTAATTCTACATTTTATGGGTTTTGAAACTCAATTCCATTTTGGTCAAAGAATATACTTTGCATGATTCAAATCCCTTTAATTTTATCAACACATGTTTTATGGTGAAGCAGAAGGTCTTTATTGGTAAATAACCTGAGTGAACTTCAAAAGAATGTGCATTTCTGTTTCAGGATGAAAGGTACTACAAATGTCAAATAGGTCAAGGTAGCTGACAGTGTTGTTCACATCTTCTCTATACTTATATATAGAGGACTTTCATCTGTGTCTATTGATTATTGTGAGAGGAGCATTGTGTGCATTTATCTATTTCTCTTCCAGTTCTATCAGTTTTTGCCTCATATATTTTGAAACTCTGTTAGATAATGAGGCTGATTTCTTTAACCAAGAAACCGGAATTTATATCTTAAGGTAAACATTATTCTTCAAATCAGTAATTACCTTGAAAGAACTTGAACTCATTATATAATGACAATATTCATGTTGTTTGTGAGGCTTCTCCTACAAAATGAAATAATGAGCCACAAACGCAAAATAGATTTCATTATACTGCTCCTTATTTATCATCCCCAAACAATGATAACTAGCTTACCCATCCACATTCATAAGTCTTAGATCCAAGTGGTTTTGACAGCTTCACCCAAAATTCCATTTATCCTCAAAAGGTGAAGATATCTATCACCTCATCAGCCTAATTTTACAAACGAGTTACAAATACTAAACTCCCAAGCAGGTGTTCCAAACATATCCTAAAGATGGCAGCATTGTTAGAATAAGACAAGAGTCTCACAAGGGACTATTTTTAAAGGAACATTGACTTGCGCTTTCAGTTCAGTTCAGTTCAGTCGCTCAGTCGTGTCCGACTCTTTGCGACCCCATGAATCGCAGCACACCAGGCCTCCCTGTCCATCACCAACTCCCGGAGTTCACTCAGACCCATGTCCATCGAGTCAGTGATGCCATCCAGCCATCTCATCCTCTGTCATCCCCTTCTCCTCCTTCCCCCAATCCCTCCCAACATCAGAGTCTTTTCCAGTGAGTCAACTCTTCGCATGAGGTGGCCAAAGTACTGGAGTTTCAGCTTCAGCATCAGTCCTTCCAAAGAACACCCAGGGCTGATCTCCTTTAGAATGGACTGGATGGATCTCCTTGCAGTCCAAGGGACTGTCAAGAGTCTTCTCCAACACCACAGTTCAAAACCATCAATTCTTCGGGCCTCAGCTTTCTTCACAGTCCAACTCTCACATCCATACATGACCACAGGAAAAACCATAGCCTTAACTAGATGAACCTTTGTTGGCAAAGTAATGTCTCTGCTTTTTAATATGCTGTCTAGGTTGGTCATAACTTTCCTTCCAAGGAGTAAGCTTCTTTTCGTTTCATGGCTGCAATCACAATCTGCAGTGATTTTGGAGACCCCAAAAATAAAGTTTGACACTGTTTGCACTGTTTCCCCATCTATTTCCATGAAGTAACGTGACCAGATGCCATGATCTTAGTTTTCTGAATGGTGAGCTTTAAGCCAACTTTTTCACTCTCCTCTTTCACTTTCATCAAGAGGCTCTTTAGTTCCTCTTCACTTTCTGCCCTAAGGGTGGTGTCCTCTGCATATCTGAAGTTATTGATATTTCTCCCGGCAATCTTGATTCCGCCTTGTGCTTCTTCCAGCCCAGCATTTCTCATGATGTACTCTGCATAGAAGTCAAATAAGCAGGGTGACAATATACAGCCTTGACGTACTCCTTTTCCTATTTGGAAACAGTCTGTTGTTCCATGTCCAATTCTAACTGTTGCTTCCTGACCTGCATATTGGTTTCTCTTGCGCTTTAATGTTTATTAAAAATATGTTGACATTGTTTTATGATCATACTTTGGATACAATTCCAGATTAACTCCCAACAATTAATTATGTAAGAAGGCATATGTATTAATTATGTAAGAATTATGTAAGAATATATATGTATTAATTATGTAAGAATGCATATGTAAGAGTTCCAAAGAATAGCAAGGAGAGATAAGAAAGCCTTCCTCAGCGATCAATGCAAAGAAGTATTGGAAAACAATAGAATGGCAAAGAGTAGATCTCTTCAAGAAAATTAGAGATACCAAGGGAAAATTTCATGCAAAGATGGGCTCAGTAAAGGACAGAAATGGTATGGACCTAATAGAAGCAGAAGATATTAAGAAGAAGTGGCAAGAATACACAGACGAACTATATAGAAAAGATCTTATGACCCAGATAACCATGATGGTGTGATCACTCACCTAGAGCCAGACATCCTAGAACGTGAAGTCAAGTGGGCCTTAGAAAGCATCACTATGAACAAAGCTAGTGGAGGTGATGGAATTCTAGTTCAGCTAATTCAAATCCTGACAGATGACGCTGTGAAAGTGCTGCACTCAATATGCCAGCAAATTTGGAAAACTCAGCAGTGGCCACAGGACTGGAAAAAGTTGGTTTTCATTCCAATCCCAAAGAAAGGCAATGCCAAAGAATGCTCAAACTACCGCACAATTGCACTCATCTCACGTGCTAGTAAAGTAATGCTCAAAATTCTCCAAGCTAGGCTTCAGCAATACATGAACCGTGAACTTCCAGATGTTCAAGCTGGTTTTAGAAAAGGCAGAGGAACTGGAGATCAAATTGCCAACATCCGCTGGATCATTGAAAAAGCAAGAGAGTTCCAGAAAAACATCTATTTTTGCTTTATTGACTATGCCAAAGCCTTTGACTGTGTGGATCACAATAAACTATGGAAAATTCAGAAAGAGAGGGGAATGCCAGACCACCTGACCTGCCTCTTGACCTGTATACAGGTCAGAAAGCAACAGTTAGAACTGGACATGGAACAACAGACTGGTTCCAAATAGGAAAAGGAGTACGTCAAGGCTGTATATTGTCACCCTGCTTATTTGACTTCTATGCAGAGTACATCATGAGAAATGCTGGGCTGGATGAAGCACAAGCTGGAATCAAGATTGCTGGGATAAATATCAATAACCTCAGATATGCAGATGATACTACCCTTATGGCAGAAAGTGAAGAAGAACTAAAGAGCCTTTTGATGACAGTGAAAGAGGAGAGTGAAAAAGTTGGCTTAAAGCTCACCATTCAGAAAATGAAGATCATGGCATCTGGTCACATCACTTCATGGCAAATAGATGGGGAAGCAGTGGAAACAGTGGCTGACTTTATTTTTCTGGGCTCCAAAACCACTGCAGATGGTGATCACAGCCATGAAATTAAAAGAGACTTACTCCTTGTAAGGAAAGTTATGACTAACCTAGACAGCATATTCAAAAGCAGAGACATTACTTTGCCAACAAAGGTCCATCTAGTCAAGGCTGTGGTTTTTCCAAGAGTCATGTATGGATGTGAGAGTTGGATTATAAAGAAAGCTGAGTGCTGAAGAATTGATGTTTTTGAACTCTGGTGTTGGAGAAGACTCTTGAGAGTTCCTTGGTCTGCAAGGAGATCTAACCAGTCCATCCTGGAGGAGATCAGTCCTGGTTGTTCATTGGAGGAACTGACGTTGAAGCTGAAACTCCAATACTTGAGCCACCTGATACCAAGAGCTGACTCATTTGAAAAGATCAATGCAGGAAAGATTGAGGGCAGGAGGAGAAGGGACGACAGAGGATGAGATGGTTGGATGGCATCACCAACTCAATGAACATGAGTTTAGGTAAACTCTGGGAGTTGGTGATGGACAGGAAGGCCGGGAGTACTGCAGTTCATGGGGTCGCAAAGAGTCGGACACGACTGAGTGACTGAACTGAACTGATTCTGCCATTAGAAAAGAAATCCTGCCATTTGCAGCAACATGGATGAACCATGTTCAAGGGCATTATGCTAAGTGGAATAAGTCAGACAGAGAAACACAAATACTATATGCTATCACTTCTAAGTGGAGTCTTAAAAAAACAAAACAAAACCAGAGAGCAGATTGGTGTAGGGGCTGTGAAATGGATGAAATTGGTGAAGGGAGTCAAAAAGTACAATCCTTCCAGTTATAAAAAATGTCAGGAGGATGTAACATGCAGCACAGTGACTATAGTAGAAAGAAGTGTTAGTCGCTCAGTCATGTCCGACTCTTTGAGACCCCATGGACTATACCGTCCAGGCTCCTCTGTCCATGGGATTCTCCAGGCAAGAATACTGGAGTGGCTTGCCATTCCTTTCACCAGGGAATCTTCCCAACCCAGGCATTGAACCCAGGTCTCCCGCATTGCGGGCAGATTCTTTGCCATCTGAGCCACAAGTCGCTAGGGAAGCCCAAGAATACTGGAGTGGGTTGCAATACCCTTTTCCAGGGGATCTTCCTGACCAGGGATCGAACCCCGGTGTCTACATTGCAGGCAGATTCTTTAACATCTGAGCCACCAGGGAAGCCCCAGAGGGGACACTGTGGCTGCATGGCCCGGGAATCAAACCCGTGCCTCTTGCCTGGCAGGCAAGAATTCTACTACTGAACCACCCATGCACCGGTTAACAATTGCGTGTTTGAAAATTGCTAAGAGTAGTTCTTAAAA
The DNA here is from genome assembly GCF_000754665.1 of Bison bison bison. Classification (NCBI taxonomy): domain Eukaryota; kingdom Metazoa; phylum Chordata; class Mammalia; order Artiodactyla; family Bovidae; genus Bison; species Bison bison. The sequence continues at coordinate 1,967,920 of NW_011495013.1, read as the reverse complement.
GTTCTCATTACAAGAAAAAAAGTTTGTAACTATGACTGGTGATGGATGTTAACTAAACTTGCGGTGATCATTTTCAGTGCATAAGCATAGTGACCCATAATCCTGTGCACCTGAAACTTATATGATGTAATATGTCAGTTATACCTCAATAAAATTAAGTAAGTAAATAACCTGTAAGAAAATTGAAGCGCCTTAGTCTGAAAACACTGCCAAGCTTGAGAGGTGCTCCTACTGCAGCACTAAGCCCATCTTCAGGACACAGCAAGGCCTTGGGCTTCAGAGATGTGAAGGTGGAGCTGAGAGGCCTGGGAGGAGCCTTGCAGGCTGGGGCAGGAAAGAAGTCCCAGGCGACAAAGGAAAGAGCTGTGACATCCATTTCATCCCTTCTGGAGGTCTGAACTGTTCCCCATTTGGAATAAACTGAGAATGTTTATACCAAATACAACTGCCTGTAAAGTCTTAAACTGCTTCAATCTGAGTTTAACAGCCACCTCTCCCTTCACCTTTTACTAAATCATCTTAAAGCTACATCTAGAATTCAATAGGAAAAATTACAATAAAAATGGGTTTTAGGGTTTTCACAGATTTATTCAATATTTCTACTGAGAACAAATAAATCACAATTCAGAACTCCAGCAAGAAACAATACCTTGAAGCTACACTTATGAGGAAACAAGTTAAATCTACTGAACCACCAGAGACACTCTATCTACCATTGCAAAATAAGCGTGAGAGTCTCATCCTTTATGCCTCTCCAGATCCAGCAGAGATGTAGCAGAGTGGAATTCACTCAGTACTGACGGCTAGAGACAGTCTGCATGAACACTCGAGGAACAGGTTCTCAGGAATGAAAATGCACTCTGATATTCCTGTTAGCATGAGGTTGCATGAGCCCAATTAGAGCTATCAGTTGAAGATCAATACCATATTTTTGTACACATTCCTTTCCTCTTTCCTGAAATACACCACCCCGTGCTGTCTGTCTGACCTCCAAGGGCACAGCCTGGAGGAGGCTTTCCCATCCCTACTGCCCAGGTAGGAATGAGGTGGACAGTGCCCAGTGACACAGGGTGCTCTCAAAACATCTGTTGAGTGAATGCAATAATTGAAGCCTCGGTTTTTTAAATTTCTCTTTCAGTTTTCCAATTTTATAAGACAATTTCTCTAGGCTTCTCTGACAGAGAAGTATCTGTTTTTACAATAACCCATAGTGAGCTCCAAGACCATGACAGATTATATAAATGAAGAATTAAGCACACGGCCTTCTTGAGTTTGAAATACAACTGTTTTTTTAAATTTATTTTT
>NW_011495013.1:1939251-1966515 GCF_000754665.1 Bison bison bison | reverse complement strand
TTACAATGTGGTGTTGGTTTCTGCTGTACAACAATGCAAATCAGTCAGAACTATATTTATACCCCCTCCTTCTTGAACCTCCCACCCACCCATCTCACCCTCTAGGTCATCAGAAAGCACCAGGCTGGGCATCCTGTGTTATATAACACAATATACCCCTATTTTTAGGGCTGGAAGTTCCTATGGGAAAGTTGAAATCTAATGGTATTAAACTCAAGTTTTAAAAATAATTGAAAGAAACCATCTTATCTTCAGCCTTTTCCCTTTAAAATTTTTGGTTCTTATTTCCTTTTGAAAGGGAGTATTAAAGTTAGAATTCTAATTCAGAAATTCTAACATCTTAGTTTTACGATACTCTATGATGTTTTCAATTATATCAGGACAGTTGAAGAATTGTCAGTCCTTTTCAATTATCTTTTTGTTATACTCTATAACATCTTATGGAAAACCTAAACAAGCTTTTTGATCAACCCAATGAAAGACACATTCATCACTGGAAATCTCTAAATGACAAAAAAAGAGAAAAGTCATATTGAACATTGTTACTGCTTAGTGTATGTATTAGGTTGGTGCAAGTTTTGCATTGTTGAAATTTGCCATTTGATATTGGAATACATTCTTAAATAAATGTGGTTATGTTATACAACATTTTAATGCACATTTCTTGTTTTATGTCTTCTGCTAGTGAATTATTACTTGCTATTTATTTTACATGTGTTTTAGTTATGGAAATGATGCTAGACAGAAGCAAACTTGAGCAATATTCTTATTCCAGTTCAAAATGTGTCATAAAGCAGCCGAGACAACTTGCAACATCAACAACTCATTTGGCCCAGGAACTGCTAATGAATGTGTAGTGCAGTGGTGATTCAAGATGTTTTGAAAACAAGACTAGAACCTTGAAGATGAGGAGCTCACTGGCCAGCCATTGGAAGTTGACAACGACCAATTGAGAGCCATCATTGAAGCTGATCCACTTACATGAGAAGTTACCCAAGAACTCAACATCAACAATTTTATGGTCATTTGGTATTTGAAGCAAATTAGAAAGCTGAAAAAGCTCTTAAAGTGGGTACCTCATGTTCAGTTCAGTCAGTTCAGTTAACTCACTCAGTTGTCTCCGACTCCTTGCGACCCCATGAACCACAGCAGACCAGGCCTCCCTGTCCATCATCAATTCCCAGGGTCTACCCAAACTCATGTCCATTGAGTCGGTGATGCCATCCAACCAGCTCATCCTCTGTCGTCCCCTTCTCCTCCCACCCTCAAACTTTCCCAGAATCAGGGTCTTTTTAAAAGAGTCAGCTCTTCATAACAGGTGGCCAAAGTATTGGAGATTCAGCTTCAACATCAGTCCTTCCAATGAACACCCAGAACTGATCTCTTTTAGGATGGACTGGTTGGATCTCCTTGCTGTCCAAGGGACTCTAAAGAGTCTTCTCCAACACCACAGTTCAAAAGCATCAATTCTTCGCCGCTGTCTAGGTTGGTCATAACTTTCCTTCCAAGGAGTAAGTGTCTTTTAATTTCATGGCTGCGATCACTATCTGCAGTGATTTTGGAGCCCCCAAAAATAAAGTCTGTCATTGTTTCCACTGTTTCCCCATCTATTTGCCATAAAGTGATGGGACCAGATGCCATGATCTTAGTTTTCTGAATGTCGAGCCTTTAAGCCAAATTTTTCACTCTCATCTTTCACTTTGATCAAGAGGCTCTTTAGTTCTTCACTTTCTGCCATAAGGGTGGTGTCATCTACATATCTGAGGTTATTGATATTTCTCCCGGCAATCTTGATTCCAGCTTGTGCTTCATCCAGCCCAGCCTTTCTCATGATGTACTCTGCATATAAGTTAAATAAGCAATGGGTGACAATATACAGCCTTGACATACTCCTTTTCCTATTTGGAACCAGTCTGTTGTTCCATGTCCAGTTCTAACTGTTATTTCCTGACCTGCATACAGGTTTCTCAAGAGGCAGGTCAGGTGGTCTGGTACTCCCATCTCTTTCAGAATTTTCCACAGTTTATTGTGATACACACTGTCAAAGGCTTTGGCATAGTCAATAAAGCAGAAAGATGTTTTTCTGGAACTCTCTTGCTTTTTCCATGATCCAGCGGATGTTGGCAATTTGATCTCTGGTTTCTCTGCCTTTTCTAAAACCAGCTTGAACATCTGGAAGTTCATGGTTCACATATTGCTGAAGCCTGGCTTGGAGAATTTTGAGCATTACTTTACTAGCGTGTGAGATGAGTGCAATTGTGCAGTAGTTTGACTATTCTTTGGAATTGCCTTTTTTGGGGATTGGAATGAAAACTGACCTTTTCCAGTCCTGTGGCCACTGCTGAGTTTTTCAAATTTGCTGGCATAATGAGTGCAGCACTTTCACAGCGTCATCTGTCAGGATTTGAAATAGCTCAACTAGAATTCCATCACCTCCCCTAGCTTTGTTCGTAGTGATGCTTTCTAAGGCCCACTTGACTTCACATTCCAGGATGTCTGGCTCTAGGTCAGTGATCACACCATCGTGATTATCTGGGCCGTGAAGATCTTTTTTGTACAGTTCTTCTGTGTATTCTTGCCACCTCTTCTTAATACCTTCTGCTTCTGTTAGGTCCATACCATTTTTGTCCTTTATTGAGCCCATCTTTGCATGAAAAGGTCCCTTGGTATCTCTAATTTTCTTGAAGAGATCTCTAGTCATCCCCCATTTAATTGTTTTCCTCTATTTCTTTGCATTGATCACTGAGGAAGGCTTTCTTATCTCTCCTTGCTATTCTTTGGAACTCCACATTCAAATGGGTATATCTTTCCTCTCTCCTTAGCTTTTCGCATCTCTTCTTTCATAACTTCTTTCTTCAGGCACTCTGTCTATCAGATCTAATCTCTTTAATCTATTTGTCACTTCTGCTGTATAATTGTAAGGGATTTGATTTAGGTCATACCTGAATGGTCTAGTGGTTTTCCCTACTTTCTTCAATTTACATCTGAATTTGGTAATAAGGAGTTCATCATCTGAGCCTCAGTCAGCTACCAGTCTTGTTTTTGCTGACTGTATAGAGCTTCTCCATCTTTGGCTGCAAGAATATAATCAATCTGATTTCTATATTGACCATCTAGTGATGTCCATGTGTAGAATCTTTTCTTGTGTTGTTGGAAGAGGGTGTTTGCTATGACCAGTGTGTTCTTTTGGCAAAACTCTATTAGCCTTTGCCCTGCTTCATTCTGTATTACACGGCCAAATTTGCCTGTTACTCCAGGTGTTTCTTGACTTCCTACTTTTGTATTCCAGTCCCCTATAATGAAAAGGACATCTTTTTTGGGTGTTAGTTCTAGAAGTTCTTGTAGGTCTTTATAGAACCGTTCAACTTCAGCTCTTCAGCATTACTGGTCAGGGCATAGGCTTGGATTACCGTGATATTGAATGGTTTGCCTTGGAAACGAACAGAGATCATTCTGTCATTTTTGAGATTGCTTCCAAGTACTGAATTTTGGACTCTTTTGTTGACTATGATGGCTACTGCTTTTTTTCTAAGGGATTCTTGCCCATAGTAGTAGATATAATGGTAAATTCACCCATTCCAGTCCATTTTCATTCACTGATTCCTAAGTTGTCAATGTTCACTCTTGCCATCTCCCGTTGGGCCACTTCCAATTTTCCTTGATTCTTGGACATAACCTTCCAGGTTCCTATGCAATATTGCTCTTTACAGCATTGGACTTTACTTCCATCGCCAGTCTGAGTGTTGTTTTTGCTTTGGCTCCATCCCTTCATTCTTTCTGGAGTTAGTTCTCCACTGATCTCCAATAGCATATTGGGCACCTACTGACCTGGGGAGTTCATCTTTCAGTGTCCTATCTTTTTGCCTTTTCATACTGTTCGTGGGGTTCTCAAGGCAAGAATACTGAAGTGGTTTGCAATTCCCTTCTCCAGTTTTGTCAGAACTCTCCACCGTGACCCGTCCATCTTGGGTGGCCCTACACAGCATGGCTCATAGTTTCATTGAGTTAGACAAGGCTGTGGCCCATGTAATCAGACTGGTTAGTTTTGTGTGATTATGGTTTTCATTCTGTCCACCCTCTGATGAAGAAGGATAAGAGGCTTATGGAAGCTTCCTGATGGGAGAGACTGAGGGGGAAACTGGGTCTTGTTCTGATGGGCGGGGCCATGCTCTTTAATCCAATTTTCTGTTGAAGGGTGGGGCTGTGTTCTCTCCCTGTTAATTGATCTGAGGCCTAACTATGGTAGAGGTAATGAAGATAATGGTGACCTCCTTCAAAAGGTCCCATGCAGGCAACCCTACACTCAGTGCCCCCAACCCTGCAGCAAGCCACCACTGACCCATGCCTCCACCAGAGACTCCTGGACACTCACAGGCAAGTCTGGATCAGTGGCTTGTGGGGTCACTGCTGCTTTCTCCTGAGTCCTGGTGTGCACAAGGTTCTGTTTGTGCCCTCCAAGAGTCCATTTCCCAGTCCTGTGTAAGGTCTGGTGGCTCTGTGATGGGGTTAATGGTGACCTCCTCCAAGAGGACTTGTGCCACACCCAGGTCTACTGCACCCACAGCCCCTTCCCCCGCAGCTGTCCACTGATGACCCGTACCTCCTCAGGAGATACCAAACACAGTTCTGTCTCAGCCTCTGTGGGGTCTTTGGGTCCTGATGCACACAGGTATATTTGAGTCCTCTGAAAATTTCTGGCGGGTATGGGGTTTGATTCTAAACACAATCTTTCCCCTTCTACTATCTTAGTGGAGCTTCTCCTTTGCCCTTGGACATGGGATATCTCCTCAAAGTCGCTCCAGTGCCGCCTAGCCACTGCTCCAGCACCTATCGTCTTGCTGGAGCTTCTCTGCCCTGGGGTGTAGGGATCTCCTCACAGTTGCTGCAGCGCCATGCAGCTGTCCTGCGTTGGTCATTTAACTAGACTGTGAGTCTATTTTTTTTTTAATTTTTATACCTCTAGAGATAGCATCATACATGAAATATTCACTTGTCAACATATATTTATTGAATGCCTACGATGCCAATCTAGGTGCCAATCTAGTTTCTGGAGATCCAGCTCTCATGGATGTTACATGTTAGTAGAGATAGACAATAAACAAAATAAAATTGTAGTATGCAGGTAATAAATGCTATTGTCAAAAATAAAACAAGGAAAAATTAGAGGTGTGAGGAGAGAAGTGGAGAGGGTTTGCTACTTTATAAAGGGTGGTGAGGAAAGGCCTCACCTTTAATCTATGCTTTTTTAAATATATTTATTTGGCTGCACCAGGTCTTGCTTGCCACTTGCGGAATCTTTGATCTTTGCTGCAGCGTGGGCAAACTCGAAGCTGTGGCGTGTGGGATCTAGTTCCCTGACCAGGGACTGAACCCCGGCCCCCTACACTGGGAGCACAGAGTCTTAGCCAATGGACCACCAGGGAAGTCCCTGTTAAGGTGGCCTTTGAACAGATATCTGAAGAAGCAAAGCAACATACTGTGCAGGCATGTGGTGGAAAGAGTATTTCAGGCAGTACAAAGGCCCTAGGTGGAGAGCATATGTACAGCCGTAGGATGTATAAAAAGCAGAAAGGAGGCCAGTCTAGCTGGAACGGCAGGGAGAAAATAGTAGAAAATGGGGTCTGAGAGATGGTGGAGAAACTCATCATGGAGGACTTGTAAGCTTCGTCCGAACAGACTTTGTTAGTCTGTATGAGATGAGAAACTACAGGAAGGGCTTCAAGAAGCGACATGATCTAATATATTTTCAAAAAAGCACAAGCTGCTGTGTTGAAGCAATGTGAGGGCTAGGATTAGGAGGAAATCACTGAAGAGTCTATTTTGAAAATTCAAGCAAGATATGATGATGGCTGACATGAAGATAATTGAGATGCTGAGAACTAGATTCTAAGTATATTTTGGAGCTAGAGCCCATAGATCTTGCTAAGGGGTTGAATGTTCATTGTATGAAAAATAAAGAGGAGCCAGGCATAAAGCCAAAGTTTAGGGCAACTGAAAGGATGAAGATGTCACTTAATGAGAAGGAAAAGACTGCAAGAGAATTGTTTTGAAGGTGAGATGAAGAAACTGGGAGTTTTCTTTTTTGATATGTTGAATTTGAGATATTAGTGATCTCCCAAATCTCAGTAATGCTCACATTGCAATGGTTATGGGTTGGTTGTCTTTCTATTCCATGTGCCTTTTTTATTCAGGAAACCAGATTAAAATAAAACAGCCCCTATCTGGAACATGCCATTCTCAAGAAAGAGGGAAAACAGCTGTGGTAGAATCATGCAATAGCTCTTAAAACATCTGCTCAACTAACACAACACTTTAAATCAACTAATCTGCTCAGACATGGCATATACCACTCATGCTCACAATATATTAGCCAAAGCCTGTTGCATGACAAAGCCTGATGTTAATGGAAAGTACTGTAGGTCTTATGGCCATGGGATAATTATTCAACAGGGACGTGTAATGTTCTTTCATAAAGGCAGTGAATAATCAGGACCAATCACCTAATTTACCCAAGTGGAAAGTCAAGCTGGCAACTGGGTGTATGAACCTAGGGTTCAAGATATAAAATTCAGATTTCAATAAACAGTGGTTTTTGAAGGCATAGAATTGAGTCACCAGTGAATGAGTGTGGCCGGAGAAGAGATGTAACCCTGGGACATGCCAATTCTTGGAGGTAAGGGAAGTGAGGAATAACTTGCAGAAGAGACTGGAAAAGAGGCCACTGAGGTAGGAGGAGAACTCAAGAGAGTAGGGTTCAGAAAGTCAAAGATTCAGCATCATATGTTGCTGGGTAGGTCAAGTCAAATGATCACTTAAGACTGACCATCGTATTTAGTAGTATGGAGGTTTAGGAAGGGGTTAGCAGGAAGAATGAAAATGGGAAAAAAGAAGAGCAGCAAATATAGATGACTCCTTTGAGCTTTTTTCCTGTAAAGGGAAACAGAAAATTGGGAAAGTAGTTGAAGGATTTTTTTGTTTTTAGGAATTCATGAGTATGTGTGTGATTGATGTTTGTTTTAGTTCATTTTCTATGATGGGAGACATAAGAGCATTTTGATAAAAATCCAGAAATTTTGTGAAGATTTCATACATTGTCAAACTTAGCAAGACTGGCCAAAAGTTTGCACCGACTAGCCGGGTTGTGAATGCAAAGGAAAAGTCCTTGAAGGAAATCTTAAGTGCTACTCCAATGAACAGATGAATGATAAGAAAACAAAAGTCTTATTGCTTATATGGAGAGAGTTTAGTAGTCTGGCTGGAAGACAAACAAGCCACAACATTCCTTAAGCCTAATCCAATGCAAGGCCCTACCTAACTCTCTCCAACTCTGTGAAGGCTGGGAGAGATGAGGCAGCTGCAGAAGAAAAGTTTGAAGCTAGCAAACGTTGGTTCATGAAGTTTAAGATAAGGAGCCATTTCCATAATATAAAAGTGCTAATATAGAACTTTATATTAGCAAGTGTAATGGAGAAGCTGCAAGTGCTAATGCAGAAGCTGCCACAAGTTATCTAGAAGATCTAGCTCAGATAATAAATGAAGGTGGCTACACTATGTAACAGATTTTCAGTGTTGACAAAGCCTTATATTGGAAGATGCCCTCTAGGACTTTCATAGCTAAAGAGAAGTCAATGCCTGGCTTCAAAGCTTAAAGGGGCAAACTGATTCTTTTGTTAGGAGCTAAGGCAGCTGATGACTTGAAGCCAATGCTCTTTTACCATTCCCCAAATCCTAGGGCCCTTAAAAGTTAGGCTCAATTTACTCTACCTGTGCTCTATGAGCGGAAGAGCAAAGCCTTCAGAAGACAACGTATCTGTTGTTGTCACACACAGCTCAAAAAAAAAAAAATTTCCTTTCAAAATATTGCTCTTGTTCTATGATCCAATGGATTTCGGCAATTTGATCTCTGGTTCTTCCACCTTTTCTAAATCCAGCTTTTATATCTGAAAGTTCTCAGTTCATGTATTGCTGACGCCTAGTTTGAAGGATTTTGACCATTACTTTTCTAGCATATGAAATGAGCACAATTGTGCAGTAGTTTTGAGCATTCTTTGGCATTGCATTTCTTTGCGAATGGAACGAAAACTGACTTTTTCCAGTCCTATGGCCACTGCTGAGTTTTCCAAATTTGATGGCATGTTGAACACAGCATTTTAACAGCATTGTTTTTAGGATTTGAAATAGCTCAGTTGAATTCCATCACCTCCATTAGCTTTGTTCGAAGTAATACTTCCTGAGGCCCACCTGACTTCACACTCCAGAATGTCTGGATCTTGGTAAGTGATCACACCATTGTGGTTATCTGGGTCAGTAAGATCTTTTTTATACAGTTCTGTATATTTTTGCCACCTCATCTTAATTTCTTCTGCTTGTTAGGCTCTTACAGTTTCTGTCCTTTATCGAGCCCATCTTTACATGAAGTGTTTCCTTGGTATCTCTAATTTTAAGACCTCTGGTCTTGCCTATTGTTTTCCTCTATTTCTTTGCACTGTTCACTTAAGAAGGCTTTCTTCTCTTTGGAACACTACATACCTTTCCCTTTCACTTCTCTTCTCTCAGCTATTTGTAAGGCCTCCTCAGACAACCATTTTGCCTTCTTGCATTTCTTTTTCTTTGGAATGATTTTGGTTACCTCCTCCTGTACAATGTTACGAACCTCCGTCCATAGTTCTTCAGGCACTCTATCAGATCTTATTTCTTAAATCTATTTGTAACGTCCACTGTATAATCGTTAAGGGATTTGATTTAGGTCATACCTAAATGGCCTAGTAGTTTTCCCTACTTTCTTCAATTTCAGTCTGAATATTGCAATGAGCTCATGATCTGAGCCACAGTCAGATACAGGACTTGTTTTTGCTGACTGTATGGAGCTTCTCCATTATTGACAATGTACCTGATCACCCCAGAGCTCTGATGGAGATGTACCACAAAACTACTATTTTCATGCGTGCTAACACAATATCCATTCTGCAGCCCATGGACCAAGACTTTCAAATCTAATTATTTAAGAAATATATTTCATAAAGCTGTAGTGATTCCTCTGATGGATCTGGGTAAAGTCGATTGAAAACCTGGAAAGGATTCACCATTGTAGATGTTATTAAGAACAGAAGTGGTTCACAGAAAGAGGACAAATGATCAACATTAACAGCAGGTTGGAAGATATTGCTTCCAACCCTCATAACTTTGAGGCGTTCAAGAACTTCAGTGGAGGGAGTAACTGCAGATGCGGTGTAAACAGCAAGGAAACTGGAATTTGAAGTGGTGCCTAAAGATGTGACTGAATTACTTCAATCTCATGATAAAACTGTAATAGATGAGGAATTGCTTTTTATGAATGAGCAAAGAAAGTGGTTTCTTGGGGTGGACTGACTCCTGGTGAAGATGCTGTGAAGAATATTGAAATGACAACAAAGTACTGAAAATATAATATAAATTTAATTGATAAAGCAGGGCAGGGTTTGGGAAGATTAACTTCAATTTTCTACTGTATAGAAAATTGGAGGAGAATCTACAAAGTTCTACTGTGGGTAAAATGCTATCAAATGACATAGAAACTGTTCAAGAAAGCAAGTCCAATGATGTAAGGAAACCATTATCTTAAGAAATTGCCACAGCAACTCCCAATCTTCAGCAACTGCCACTACCCTGGTCAGTCAGCAGCCATCAATATGAAGACAAGACTCTCCATGAGCATGAGGCCTCTCAAAAGGCCCAGAGGATGGTTAGCATTTTTTGGCAATAAAGTACTTTTAAATTAAGGTATTTACATCGTGCTGTTAGGCATAATTCTAGTGCACACTAAATAGACTACAGTGTAAACAGAACTTTCTAAACATTTCTTTGGCTGTGCTGGGTCTTCATTTTGGGCATGTGCAATCCTTTCTTAATTTAAAAAAAAATTTTTTTTTAATTTTTAATTTTTTTTTAGCTGCGGCATTGGGGAACTTTAGTTGCAGCATGCAGACTCTTAAGCTGTGGCATGTGGGATCTAGCTCCCTGAACAGGAATCAAACCCAGGCCCCTGCACTGGGAGCACGGAGTCAGCCACTGAACCACCAGGGAAGTCCAACATAACTTATATGCAACGGGAAGCCAAAAAATGTGTATGACTTGCTTTAGTGTTTGCTTTATTGCAGTGGTCTGGGACAGAACCTGCAATCTCTCTGAGGGATGCATGTACATAAAAAATGGCACTTGGCATAAACAGCTCAAATTATCCTGTTGATAGCCGTATTATACAACAGATTTTTTTTTTTTTTAACTTTTGTCTATTTTAAAACTTCTACGAGCTCTTAAAGACACACACATATTTTGTATTTTGCTTCACAAATTCTAAACTGTATTGCTTTTATTTTCAATATGTTTTGATTTGGAGGGAGATATGCCCTCTCAAAATACCAAATTACTTTGAATAACTAATATGGCTCAGTTTCTTGTGAAAAAGGAAACACAGTTGGGCTTCCTGCAGGATTAGTACAGAATTCAACCTGGATCACACTGCAGGCTGGCTCTAGGCTCAATCTTTTGTTGTTTTAATTTTTGTACTTTTTTCCCCCTAAATATACTATATAGGTATATCTCAAAAGACATAAACCAACTAACATGTTCCAATAATCTTATTTTGTTAAAATGTAGTGATACAGTGTCACTAAGAAATATATATGTTTTAATTTTCACCTTACCACGTACATGATATTCTAACAGTATATTAATAATAGTTCTCTTTATACTGAAAATGGATTATAAAACAATTAAGGGTTTTTATATCTTAGTTTTGTAAAACTGAGGACACCCACAAATTAACAACCATGCTCAAGAAATAATAAATTGTTTGGAAACAAAGGTATGATATTTAAGGTTAGCACAAGAAGTATTTAACAAACATTTATTTATCAGGGGGGAAAAATCCCAAACTAAGAAGTAAAACATTCTTATTTACATACAACATTTATTAAGGAAGAATGCATCCTGAGGGACCAGGGAAATCTAACCTGCCACAGAGATCAGACAGATGAAATACAATGTAATAGAAACAAAAATTTTCTCTTTTCCATAAAACCAAGTCTAGAGATGCTAGTAAACTTAAATGCAAATATAAAGGCTGCCAGACCAATCTTCTATATAAATGCTTTCCAAAGTTCCATTTCAGAGACAAAGATGAGGGATTTAGGGGGGACAATCTTTGAATCAACATTTTACCTTCAATTCTTTGCTTCAGTGACTTCTGACAGTTCGGCAAATTGGGGGTCATCACATTTAAAAGAAATGCCAAAGTTTGACAAATGCAATCTAAGAAAAATAGTATAAATTCCAAATGCCTGTGCAATTTTCTGTAGTTTCCAGCATTCTCAAAAAGTTATCAGATTTAAAACTTAAGCCATTTCCTTTAGATGGTATAACTTTACCAAAAAGCATTACCCAAAGTACAGGATAATTAAGGTAACACACTGAAGTCATATACCCAAAATTCAAATCTAATGCCATTTTGTTGTTCTGGTTTATTTGGTGTGTAGGAGGATGTATGCAGTTTATTTTTTAAAAAACTTGAAGGTTTTCCAATCTATCTTACAGTTTCCTAAGTATATGTTCAGGAATCTCCCTCTTTGGAACTGAATATTACTAACATAATAAGTGGACACTAACATAGTCCACTTAAAAACAGATCTCTACTCCTCATCCTCTGCTGTGGTCTGAGAGACATGCCACCTTCCATAGTCTGGGGCCTGTTACTAACAAGTACATTTCACCTTTGCTACTTTCCAGATTTCAGCTTAATACAAAGAGAAGTAGTGGCCTTAACTGACCTCTTCTCTGTCCAACATTAGATATCATCTTATTTTTAAAGAAAGGGGATCAAATTCCCTGATTTCAAAATTCAAATTTGACTCTCATTTAAAAGAAAAAAAACAAAACAAAACAAAAAAAGGACCAGTGTTGTTATACATTAAATTCCTAGACAGGCTGTACTTCTTTATGTCAGATTTCACTTAAAGTATCAGTGCAGGACAAGACCAGGAAGAAAGGACAGAAACATAACCTTCAATTAGGTATTACTTCAATCAAAATCAGATTAGAAAAGTCAAAGAAGTATCAGGAATTGGCTTCTTTCAGGGAGTCCTTTAAACAAAATCTACCACTTGGAATAACTATTGCACATCAACTTGAGATTTTTTTTAATAAGTTAATATTCTTGTCTAGCTATGTGATATTTTTCCGAGTAATTTTACTAGGAGGAAACTGGATATAATTTGGTACCTTTCCATATGGCATTGACATGGAATAACAAAACGGCAGGTGGGAAAGGGGAGGGAAGAAGACATAGAAAATATAGAGTGAATTATAATGGGTAAAAAAAGTTTCTTAAAAAGGGTGAAGAATTTGAAACTGTAAGAACAAATTGTGGGTGTATACAGGTATATGTATAAAAGAGTTTAATATCTTAAAAAATAAAATTGGAATGTTATTTTTCTTAAAATATACAGCATGCAAAATGCTACAATTGTAATGGTAAAAAATGTACAGAAAACTAGATTTTCACAATTTTCCAGTAAATGACAATTCTGGGTCAAAAAATTACCACTACAAACCCTTTAATCAAATGTTTATTTTTTGTTTCTGGCATTACAATTTGCTATAATTGGTAAACTTAAATCTAAATAAGTTTATAGACACTGACCTAGGTCCTTAAACACCCCCTTATCCAGCAAAGAGATTATTCACCAGCTATCCCTCTTGCGTGGACAACGCTCACCGGTACCTGAACAACTTAAAGTGCGTGTGAACTGGTTTGATGAATGGAGAGACACAGCTGTAGTTTTGCACTCAGTTTTTAATTACTGAATTATGTTTTTTCACCTTGATACTTTATGATCATCAGAAAGCTACTTACATAATTTATAATCATACTTTATGCTAAATGCCCATTTGTAACTGCAAGAAACTCATGTTACACTATTGACTATGATATTAAACAAAGTCATGGTCACAAGTTTTTGTATAAGAGGTTTATGTCTCTATCTCTTAAAGCAAGAAATATCACACAGTTCAGATTTACATAAGTAGTGCCTCTTTTAAAATAAATTAAAAATAAAATGCTGTGGTGTCTGTAAAATTATAAATATTTCTAGTCCACTTTACAGAATGTTAAAATACTTATAAATGCATTATCTCCTAGTAAATACACATGGCAGCATTGGAGCCAGTTAAAAAAAACAAAAACTAAAAACCAGTCATCACACTGGCCCATGGAAACATCTAGGGTTATTTTATATTTCCTACCATTAGAAAAATTAAACTAAATAAGGAAAAAAACAAAGGAGAGAAAAGAAATTTTACAAAATGGCAACTAGCATGACCTAAAAGAGTGTACTGAAGTTATCTTCCTTCAATTCAGTAACAGAGTCCTATTGGAATGAACATTTATGGATAACCAAGTTATTACGACAGTGTTCCTCTTAGTGCTCAGGTTTGACAACCTATGTCAAAATAATTTCTACATTCTGTAAGGAAAGACAGACTTTGAAAATGGAGTGACTGTTTCAAAAACCAGAATACAAGATTTAGCCAGAATGTTCAAGATTGACAGGTTTTGATGGAGTGAAATCTTCACTGGCCACAAAATAAAAAATCATAATCTTACGGATGCTGCTTATTTTTACCCATGTGAAGGAAGGAAACATGATTGCAGGTACAATACACACTGACAGGCTAAAGTAAGAAATTATGAACAATTTAAGTAACTAAAACGTTTCCATTGAAACATAAAAACATGATTTCCAAATTGATTCAACTTGTAATAGGTCTCTTAGAAGAAGCTGTTTTAGTTCTATGGACTGTTGAATTGCCCTTTTCATATAAATACTTCCTCCATCTTCAAATAAACGGCTTCTGAATGGCATTGACTCCCTCAGGGTGGGAAAGTAGTCTTGGCAAACTTGGTTCCAAGGCTCCCTCCAAGGTGATTCATCCCATCAAGTTTATAATATCTCTAAATCTACATGTCGAACTTCAGGATTTCGTTTCTGGAAGGAAAAAAATCACCGTTACGTTATTAATAGCAAAAGACAATCTTCTATTTCCTTTATTCCTTTTTTAAAAATTTTATTTATTTTTAAATTTAAATTTATTTATTTTAATTGGAGGCTAATTACTTTACAATACTGTATCGGTTCTGCCACACACCAACATGAATCCGCCACGGGCGTACACGTGTTCCCCATCCTGAACCCCCCTCCCACATCCCTCCCCGTTCCTTTTTATCAACTTTACTTTATTTACGTAGATGCACCATATGGCATGTGGGATCTTAGTTCCCCAACCAGGGATCATACCCATGTGCCTCCAGCATTGGAAGCTCAGAGTCTGAACCACTGGACTGCCAGGAGAGTCGCTCTTTTTATTTCTTTTGCTCCCTAAAGCCAGTGAAAACTTTTGATCAAACTATTTCGCTGTAGCATAGTATCAAGAGAAATATTTACATAGGGAAAAACACAAGATCAATAGATAATGACCAATTATACACTATAAACAGTAACAGTAAGTAGTCCAACCTCCCTGAGTTTTGTCCATATGTTCATTAACACAATAATGAATTAAGAATCTAGTACATGCAAAGTATTGCAAAGCAGTGCAAATACTCATTTGTGGTGAAAATCACTGCAGAACAATAATAATCAGAATTAAGCTGATATTAACTTATTTTACATATTCCAGTAACGGTCCATATAGTCTTGATCTAAGACTGTTCTAGAAAGTAGAGCTATGGTTATTAAATAAGACTCTGCTTCTAACCCTGAGGGACTTAGTTTACTCAGAGGCAAGTATATGAATAACCTTTATGAGTTAAAGCATTATAACTAATAATAATAATCAGTTAACCTTTAATGAGCAGTTACTCTTGTGTCAAACACTGTGTAAGAGGCTTCATGGAATAGTATGCACTTTAAAACTGTCAATAATAACCAATTATTTCCATTTTACATATGGGAAAACTGAAGGTTAAAGAAATTAACTAACCATCCAAAGTCACACAGCTAGTAAGTGATGGAGGCAAGACCGATTCCAGGCCTGACTCCAGACCCCAAAGCTCCTAACTATTTTTATGTACTAAATAATGATTCTGGTTATAATAACATGAGATCTATTACTTTCGTTCACGAGATCCAGAAAGAATTCACTGAGGATATAATATCTAACCAAGGTTTGAATACAGTGAGTTTTCCAGACAGATGAGGAAAAGGGTCTAGACAGAAGAAACATGAGCAAAGTCAGACAGCCTGCGAACTCTGCACTGGCAACATGGTGTGATCAGCACAGAAACTGCAAAAGGGCGGGTTAGTGATAAGGCTGGAAAGATAAGCAGAAGTCAGACTGTAGAAAAATCTAAAGAAATTTCAACAACAAAAATTATTATAGGCCTAGACTGTAGCAAGCACTGAAGTATACAACAATGAACAAGAAACAAACAGCACTTGACCGGAAAGAACTTATCTTTAGTGAGGAAACACACGTTAAGTAAGCAGACATTATAACGTTATGCTACTACAGAGCAAGTTAAGATTTGGGAGGATTTTCCCACTATGGATATGATACGTAACGCAAGAACTTTTCCTTTGACTTGAGATTAATTGTACCTTATGACCACCTTCTCCTCCTCTCCTCCTACAGGAGGAGAACGGGACAACAGAGGATGAGACGGTTGGATGGCACCACCAACTCAATAGACAAGAGTCTGAGTAAACTCCAAGAGTTGATGATGGACAGGGAGGCCGGGCATGTTGCTGTCCACGGTGTCACAAGCAGTCGGACACGACTGAGCGACTGAACTGAACTGATGACCACCTTAGTAGCTATGCTTCCCTCATAGCTCAGTCTGTAAAGAATCTGCCTGCACTGCAGGAGACCTGGGTTTGGTTTCTGGGTTGGGAAGATCCCCTGGAGAAGGAAATGGCAACCCACTCCAGTATTCTTGCCTGGAGAATCTCATGCACAAAGGAGCCTAGGAGGCTGCAGTCCATGGGTTGGCAAGAGTTGGACGCAATTTAAGGGACTAAACCACCACAACCACATTAGTCAGGGATATCTGCACCTAAAAGTGTAGGCAAAATGTGGCATCTTGGTTTGAAACACTTACATAACTCAAAAACATGAGATAATTCAGTCTACTAATGATTTCAGTTCGGTTCAGTCGCTCAGAGTGTCCAACTCTTTAAGACCCCATGGACTGCAGCATGCCAGGCTTCCTTGTTCATCACCAATTCCCAGAGCTTGCTCAAACTCATGTCCATCGAGCTGGTGATGCCATCCAACCATCTTATCCTCTGTTGTCCCCCTCTCCTCCTGCCTTCAATCTTTCCCAGCATCAGGGTCTTTTCAAATGAGTCAGTTCTTCGCATCAGGTGACCAAAGTATTAGAGTTTCAGCTTCAGCATCAGTCCTTCCAAAGAATAATCAGGACTGATTTCCTTCAGGATTGAATGGTTTGATCTCCTTGCAGTCCAAGGGACTCTCAAGAGTCTTCTCCAACACCACAGTTCAAAAGCATCAATTCTTCAGCACTCAGATTTCTCTACAGTCCAACTTTCACATCCATACATGACTACTGAAAAAACCATAGCTTTGACTACACAGACCTTTGTCAGCAAAGTAATGTCTCTGCTTTTTAATATGCTATCTAGGTTGGTCATAGTTTTTCCTCCAAGAAACAACGGTCTTTTAATTTCATGGCTGTAGTCACCATCTGCAGTGATTTGGAGGCCAAAAAAATAAAGTCTATCACTGTTTCCCCATCTATTTACCATGAAGTGATGGGACCAGATGCCATGATCTTAGTTTTCTGATGTTGAGTTTCAAGCCAACTTTTTGACTCTCCTCTTTCACTTTCATCAAGAGGCTCTCTAGTTCTTCTTCACTTTCTGCCATAAGGGTGGTGTCATCTGCATATCAGAGAAGGCAATGGCACCCCACTCCAGTACTCTTGCCTGGAAAATCCCATGGACGGAGGAGGCTGGTGAACTGCAGTCCCTGGGGTCAAGAAGAGTCGGACACAACTGAGTGACTTCCCTTTCACTTTTCACTTTCATGCATTGGAGAAGGAAATGGCAACCCACTCCAGTGTTCTTGCCTGGAGAATCCCAAGGACGGTGGAGCCTGGTGGGCTGCCATCTACAGGGTCGCACAGAGTCGGACACGACTGAAGCGACTTAGCAGCAGCAGCATCTGCATACCTGAGGTTATAGATATTTCTCCTGGCAATCTTAATACCAGCTTGTGCTTCATCCAGTCCTGCATTTTGCATGATGTACTCTGCATATAAGTTAAATAAGCAGGGTAATAATATACAGCCTTGACATACTCCTTTCCTGATTTGGAATTAGTCTGTTGTTCCATGTCCAGTTGTAACTGCTGGTTCCTGACCTGCATACAGATTTCTAAGGAGGCAGGTCAGGTGGTCTGGTATTCCCGTATCTTTCAGAATTTTCCACAATTTGTTGTGATCCACACAAAGGCTTTGGTGTAGTCAATAAAGCAAAAGTAGATGTTTTTCTGGAACTCTCTTGCTTTTTCCATGATCCAACAGATGTTGGCAATTTGATCTCTGGTTTCTCTGCGTTTTCTAAATCCAGCTTGAACATCTGGAAGTTCATCATTCACGTACTGTTGAAGATTGGCTTGGAGAATTTTAAGCATTACTTTGCTGGCATGTGAGATGAGTGCAATCGTGCAGTACTTTGAGCATTCTTTGGCATTGCCTTTCTTTGGGATTGGAATGAAAACGGACCTTTTCCAGTCCTGTGGCCACTGCTGAGTTTTCCAAATTTGCTGACATATGGAGTGCAGCACTTTCACAGCATCATCTCTGACAGTTTGAAATAGCTCAACTGGAATTCCATCACCTCCACTAGCTTTGTTCATAGTGATACTTCCTAAGGCCCACTTAACTTTGCATTCCAGGATGTCTGGCTCTAGGTGAGTGATCACACCATCGTGATTATCTGGGCCGTGAAGATCTTTTTTGTATAGTTCTTCTGTGTATTCTTGCCACCTCTTCTTAATATCTTCTGCTTCTGTTAGGTCCATACCATTTCTGTCCTTTACTGAGCCCATCTTTGCATGAAATGTTCCCTTGGTATCTCTTAATTTTCTTGAAGAGATCTCTAGTCTTTCCCATTGTATTGTTTCCCTCTATTTTTTTGCATTGATCACTGAGGAAGGCTTTCTTATTGCTCCTTGCTATTCTTTGGAACTCTGCATTCAGATGGGTGTATCTTTACTTTTCTGCTTTGCCTTTAGCTTCTCTTCTTTTCTCAGCTATTTGGAAAGCCTTCTCAGACAACCATTTTGCCTTCTTCCATTTCTTTTTCTTGGTGATGGTCTTGATCACTGCCTCCTGTACAATGTCATGAACCTCCATCCATAGTTCTTCAGGCACTCTATCTATCAGATCTAATCCCTTGAATCTATTTGTCACTTCCACTGTAAGGGATTTTATTTAGGTCATACCCAAATAGTCTAGTGGTTTTCCCTACTTTCGTCAATTTAAGTCTGAATTTGGCAATAAGGAGTTCATGATCTGAGCCACAGTCAGCTCCCGGTCTTGTTTCTGCTGACTGTATAGAGCTTCTCCATCTTTGGCTGCAAAGACTATAATTAATGATTTAATGGCTTCTAATTAAATCACGTGCACCGTCAGTTGCATCCAACTCTTTGTGACCCCATGGACTACAGCCCATCAGGGTCCTCCGTCCATGGAATTTTCCAGGCAAGAATACTGGAGCAGGTTGTCATTTCCTACTCCAGGGGATCTCCTGATACAGGGATTAAAACTGCATCTCCTGCACTGGCAGGTGGATTCTTTACCACTGAGCCACCTGGGATGTCCCAATTAAAGCAAAATAAGCTTAAAAATAATAAGCTGATATGATTATGATAAGAATAAATATACTTAAGAATGGCCAACTTGTTAAGCATTCTCCAGTCCATACTGTGATGTGCTGTTTCCAATAAGAGTAAAGCCAAAATTAAAAATTAGTTTTAAAAATCCATTATTTTCCTTGCCAGGGACATAAAAGCAGATAGAATGGAAATGTAACATATATTCATTCACCAATTACCCAGCATAAAAAGAATCATCTCACATTTTATTAAGAACAATGGTTTTCAAAGTTTGGTCCAAGGATTACTGGGTTACGGAGATATTTTCAGGGGTGACTCCGAGGTCAAACTACTTTCCTAATTACATAAGATGCTTTTTGCCTTTTGTGTTATGCTGACATTTCCTCCAATGGCATAAAAGCAATGGTGGATAAAACTGCTGGGACCTTCATACAACCCAAGACAACTTACACCAAACTATACTGACATTCATTTTGCTTCTTTACTGCCACTCCATTGGTTTTTTTTTAAGCCAGTTTCACTCTGAAATGTCCTTCATGAAGCAGTAAAAAGTACTAATTTATTAAACTGAAATTGTGAATACAATTTTTAAAAAATGTTTTGTGATAAAATGGGAAATATGTATAAAGCCCTCTAGTGCCACACAGAAGTCTGATGTCACAAGGAAAGGAACCCCCATGACTGCTTGAATTATGAGCTCAATCAGATGCTTTTTATCTGAACACCATTTTTACTTGAAAAAATAACTAACAAACCATGGTTATTAAAATCTGGTTATTTGGTTGGCACCCTCTTGGGAAATAAACAAAATGAGTCTACTTCAAGAAAAACAACTAATAGTATTTTGTTGCTAATAATAAAATGCAAGCTTTCAGGTCAAAATTAGGATGCTGAAAAACTCATATCCACCATGATGAGTCTGACAGTTTCCCAATATTTAGAAATGTATCAACATTTGAATGATGTGCATAAATTCAATGAGCCAGTATTTTCCAAATGACCAATTCATAATGCTAAAGAATTATGCATGGGTTAAAAGATCCCATCAGACAGAGAACAAAGACAGGCTAACAGATTTTAATATAATAATGTATAGGACAGAACTTATTGTACCCAAAGAGAGGTCTGACAGTTGCTCTTGGCTACTGAGAGATAATCTTCAGGCCCTTGGAAATCCTGCCTGATAATTATGTTTTTATCTTTGGCCACATGGTGGCTGCTGTATCTCCAGAAAGGGGTGGAGACTAGAGGTGTCAGCTCTTCCTTAGAGGGGCTGGAGATGAGAGATAGGCTACTCAAGCAGTCAACTACAGAGCCCCGAGAAAACTCCTGGATACCAAAGCTCAGCTGAGCTTCTCTGGTTGGCAGCACTCCATGCAAACTGTCACACATCATTACCATGAATGTAACACTGTCCATGACTCCCCGGGGAGAGGACAGAGAAACTCCAGGTTCAGAACTCTGCTCTATACACCTCTTTCTTTGACTAGCTTTAATCTGTATCCTTTCACTGTAACAAACCATTCAGTGAGTTCTGTGAGTCCTCCTAGTGAATTATCAAACCTGAGGATAGTCTTAGAAACTCCTTGAACTTTGCAACTGGTATCACAAATGAAGATGGTCTCCTGGACTGTGCCCTCTAACTTCAAACACTGTATGAAAAGTTCATTGAATGGTTTCATATTTCGCATCACAACTAAGCTTTAAGAGGTTACCAATTGCCAGGTTTTGATATAATATTAAAAGAGAATATAACAATTTAGCTTTTTAAGTGAATGCTGCTGCTGATAAGTCGCTTCAGTTGTGTCCGACTCTGCGACCCCATAGACGGCAGCCCACCAGGCTCCCCCGTCCCTGGGATTCTCCAGGCAAGAACACTGGAGTGGGTTGCCATTTCCTTCTCCAATGCATGAAAGTGAAAAGTGAAATGGAAGTCGCTCAGTCGTGTCCAACTCTTCGCAACCCCATGGACTGCAGCCTACCAGGCTCCTCCATCCATGGGATTTTCCAGGCAAGAGTACTGGAGTGGGGTGCCATTGCCTTTTCCGTTTTAAGTGAATAAATATTCTTAAATTTCTCAATTGTAATTTATAATTTGCTAAGTATCAATAAATATAACCTACCAAAAAAAGCTCAAGTCCTCAATAATATTTAAGACAGTAGAATCCTAATATCAAAATATGTGACAATTACTCATCCAGAAGTTCTGAAAATCATGCCTGATAGAGCTCATGAACTATAACATTAACAAAATCATCAAAATTAAAACAAATACATTAACAAAATCATCTTTTTTTGAAGGGCTTTGATCACATACGTAGATTCTAAAAGATAGTAAAATAGTGATAAAAATGTTTCCCTTCAATTTGTCATTCCTCATCAACTTTTAACAATATTAAAGATTGATCAACATCAACTGAAGAAAATTCACTGCCTTCAACAAGCTATAGATGTTAACAATCATTTACAAGTTTTCTTCACTGCAAACGATTAGAACTCCAACGTCAACAAACGACAATTTCAGAACACAGAGGTATTTTTAAAGGCAGTCTGGTTACGTAATATTTTAGTTAAAAAAACGATAGGTTGTAATGCTATCCAACTGAACAGAAACAAACAGAAAATATAAATTAATGTCAGACAGATTAAAGAAAAATGTATATACTTAAAGTCACTTTCTTTAAACTTTTGAACAGAATCTAAGGTTTCCCCTTTACCTTTCTCTAAAAATATTAGAGACCACTTCTTAAAGACAAACCTCTGACTATTTTAGAAACTAAGCAATCAGTATAGAACAGGGGTTAAAAATACTGAATCTTAAACTAAACAATAAAGGTTCAAATCCCAAGTCCCCTGTTTCCTTGAGTATATTATCTAACTTCTCTAACCTGGTCATTTTGTTGACCGTAACTACTGATATGTTATGAGGTTACTGAGAAGATAAAAGCACACAAGTAATGCAATTAGCAAAGTGCCTGACATAGATAAATATTCAAAAAATAGGTGACACTGTTAGCATATTATTATTATGAATATATCTTACTTTCAGTTCCTTCTCAAGTCTATCTACTTCAGCTCCTAAAGTATCAATAATATTTTCTCCATGTTTAAGCATAAAGGTCTCTAGTTCTTCAGGAGTCTTCACTTCTTGAATTTCCTATAAAAGAAAATGATAGGATAAAAACAAAATAAATTCTTAAAAAAAATCATAGTCATACATTGATAATTTCTTCTAAAAATTATAACAAATACCATTGAGTTTTATGAAATATGGAAAACTTTCAAGCCATAAGCAATGGACCATCTATTTCTAAAAAAAAAAAAAATCAATCTCAGAAAAATTGAATACAATGACCCACAGAGGTAATACTGCAAAATCAGTGAGAAATGAATGGACAAACCAGTAAGTAGTGCTGAGAAAATTATTTTTTAATAGGAAAAAAAGCCTAAATCCCTTAGACTAATAAATAATTCCAAGTGGACTGAAAACCAAAGGTATAAAAGTAAACCATAAAATTTTTAGAAGAAAAGAATATTTTATGATAATGGGATACAGAAAGGTTTCTCAATCAAGAAAATAAAAAGCATTTCAAATTTGACATAAAATTAAAAACTGCATTAAATCTTCTGTAAAACAACAAAGTGGAATGATAAGTTACAAACTAGGAAGTTATCCACATATACGTAACTGAGGAACGATTAGTACTCAGCGTATTAAAAATAAAACATTTACAAATCTGTCAAAATAAGAGAAAGTAAATTAACAATGAAGTAAGTAGAGGAAATTCCAATGGTCAATAAATTTCTATGCTTATTATCCTTACTACTATCACGGAAATATCAACTAAATCAACAGGATAGTATTTTATATCTATCATAATGACAAAATTTTTAAAACTCTGTCAATACAGTCTACTGAAGATGTAGCAATAGAAACTTTGCTACATTGATGATGGAAGTTAAACTGACATACTTTGGAGAACAATTTGCCAATATCTAAGGAAGCTGAAGATATGTTCAGCCCATTGCTCACATATTTTAAATCGAGCTATATAATAATGCCCTAAATTTCTTGCACATGTGCCCTAAAGTTTTGCACATGCAAACAAGGAAACATGTATAAAAATGCCATCGTAGTGTTGTTTCCAATAGTTAACACTGGGGCCAATATAATTTCCCATCAAATGGGGACTGGATAAATAAACTGCAGTATGTTCATTTATACAATGAAATACTATATAGCAAGTAAAAGTAAATTAATAGGGTATATATTACCATAAAACACACTGCTAAACAAATTATATAGATAATCATATTATACCATTTATAACAATTTTCAAACATCTAAAATGTTATTCTATCTTGTGCTAAGAAAAATATCTTGAAAAATATAAAAATCTGAATGGAAATGACAAGTACTAAATTCAAGATAATTGTTAGTTCTTGGAATGGAAAAAAGAGAATGAGATCTAGAAGGAGAAACAAGGACTATAACTATTTTTGTAATGATTTCTTTTCGTTTTTTACAATCTTAAGCAAATACAGTATTGTAAATGTTAATATTAGACAAAGGCAAGTGGTAACCTCTGCTCTCAGAGAAGGCAATGCACCCCACTCCAGTACTCGTGCCTGGAAAATCCCATGGATGGAGGAGCCTGGTGGGCTGCAGTCCATGGGGTCACTATCAGAATGACACGACTGAGCGACTTTCCTTTCACTTTTCACTTTCATGCATTGGAGAAGGAAATGGCAACCCGCTCCAGTGTTCTTGCCTGGAGAATCCCAGGGATGGCGGAGCCTGGTGGGCTGCCGTCTATGGGGTCGCACAGAGTCGGACACGACTGAAGCGACTTAGCAGCACCAGCAACCTCTGCTCTATTCATTATACTATCGTCTATAAATTTTCTTTTAAAGTACTCCTAATAAAAAAGCATGGATTCTGGAGATACAGGTATCTAAATGAATATCTGACTCCATATTACGGCTCTGAAATTTAGGCAAGTTATCTATCTTTCTGTGTCTGAATTTGCCTATATATAAAAATTAAGGGGCTTCCTTTGTGGCTCAGTGGTAAAGAATCTGCCTGCCAAAGCAAGAGATATGGGTTTGATCCTTGGTCCAGGAGGATCCCACACGACATGGAACAACTAGGCCCTTGGGCCGCAACTATTAAGCCTGTGTTTTGGGCTTCCCTGGTGGCTCAGAGGTTAAAGCGTCTGCCTGCAATGCGGAGACCCAGGTTCAATCCCTGGGTTGGGAAGATCACCTGGAGAAGGAAATGGCAACCCTCTCCAGTATTCTTGCCTGGAGAATCCCATGGACGGAGGAGCCTGGTAGGCTACAGTCCACAGGGTCGCAAAGAGTTGGACATGACTGAGCGACTTCACTTCACTTTGGAGCCCAGGAGCTGCAATTACTGAGCCACTTGCTCCAACAGCCAAAGACCACACACCTTAGAGTCCGTGCTCCGTAAGAGAAGCCACCACAATCAGAAGCCCACACACCACAACTAGAGTAGACCCTGATGCTGCAACAGGAGGAAAGCCCACATAGCAATGAAGACCCACTACACCTAAATTAAATAAATACTAATTATTAAAAATAAATAAAATAAAAATGAAAATATTAATTCTTCACCTCACAGGTTGTTGAGAGTAAATAAAATAACATATATAAAATGTGTGGCACCAACAAGCACTTTAATAATAAATTACCTTTTCTGCTGTCTCCTTTGAAACACTTTTACACTAAGTAAAAAGGTCTTTGTCAAATTTTAGAGCCCTAAGAAGCTGAAACTTGAAGTGACTTTAAGACTTACAAAGAAAAGCTTTTATTTTATTTACTCAGGAAGTAACTCTTCAACCCTTGGCTATATTAGAAAAAAAATTTAAAAATACATAAACTTACTTGTAGCATTTGGTCAAAATCTTGTTTTTCCAAATACGATCTCGTAACAACTCGTCCATCGAAATCTACTTCTGCCTTAAATCTCACTTTCCCTAATCCCAGGTCTGTGGCTTTAACATCATGAATTGCCCTGTAATCAATAACAATGCATACAAATTTATACACACACACACACTTTTTAGTGGCAAAAGTCTAGAATTTTTTTTCCACCAGTGATGAAAATGGACTAAGATGGCTTCCAGAGTGCTCACCATTAACCACCTACCATTTTCCAAAAAATTGCTCGTTAAGTTTTTTTTTTTTGGTATAATGCCATACAAAGGTGCAAACATACTATTTTACGGTAATTTTAATATACATTAATTACATAGTTTGTAGATTAAAAAATCAACTCTAAATTGCTTTTTACAATACTGTCATTTTATCTCATAATCTTTTTTTCAATAGCTCCTTTTTCACACAATGCTCAGAAGTACTGTATTAGAATGAGCTTAATAATAACTACCTAACAGGACGGATTATAGAGTTTTGCCAAGAAAATGCACTGGTCATAGCAAACACCCTCTTACAACAACACAAGAGAAGACTCTACACATGGACATCACCAGATGGCCAACACCAAAATCAGATATATTATATTCTTTGCATGCAAAGATGGAGAAGCTCTATACAGTCAGCAAAAGCAAGACAGGGAGCTGACTCTGGATCAGATCATGAACTCCTTATTGCCAAATTCACTTAAATTGAAGAAAGTGGGGAAAACCACTAGACCATTGAGGTATGACGTAAATCAAATCCCTTACGATTATACAGTGGAAGTGAGAAATAGATTCAAGGGACTAGATCTGATAGATAGAGTGCCTGATGAACTATGGATGTTATACATAGTTTGTGACGTTATACAGGAGACAGGGATCAAGACCATCACCAAGAAAAAGAAATGCAAAAAAGCAAAATGGCTGTCTGAGGAGGCCTTACAAATAGCTGTGGAAAGAAAGAGAAGCGAAAAGGAAAGGAGGAAAGGAACGATATACCTGTTTGAATGAAGAGTTCCAAAGAATAGAAAGGAGAGATAAGAAAGCCTTCCTCAGCGATCAATGCAAACAAATAGAGGGAAACAATAGAATGGGAAAGATTAGAGATCTCTTCAAGAAAATTAGAGATACCAAGGGAACATTTCATGCAAACATGGGCTCAACAAAGGACAGAAATTGTAGGGACTTATCAGAAGCAGAAGATAGAGGTGTCAAGAATACATAGAAGAACTGTACAAAAAAGATCTTCATGACCCAGATAATCACGATGGTGTGATCACTCACCTACAGCCAGACATCCCGGGATGTGAAGTCAAGTGGGCCTTAGAAAGCATCACTACGAACAAAGCTAGTGGAGGTGATGGAGTTCCAGTTGAGCTATTTCAAACTCTGAAAGATGCTGCTGTGAAAGTGCCACACTCAATATGTCAGCAAATTTGGAAAACTCAGCAGTGGCCACAGGACTGGAAAAGGTCCGTTTTCATTCCAATCCCAAAGAAAGGTAGTGCCAAAGAATGCTCAAACTACCACACAATTGCACTCATCTCATGCTAGTAAAGTAATGCTCAAAATTCTCCAAGCCGGGCTTCAGCAATACGTGAACCGTGAACTTCCAGATGTTCAAGCTGGATTTAGAAAAGGCAGAGGAGCCAGAGATCCAATTGCCAACATCCACTGGATCATGGAAAAAGCAAGAGAGTTCCAGAAAACATCTATTTCTGCTTTATTGACTATGCCAAAGCCTTTGACTGTGTGGATCACAATAAACTGTGGAAAATTCTGAAAGAGATGGGAATATCAGACCGACCACCTGACCTGCCTCTTGAGAAACCTATATGCAGGTCAGGAAGCAACAGTTAGAACTGGACATGGAACAACAGACTTGTTCCAAATAGGAAAAGGAGTAAGTACATCAAGGCTGTATATTGTCACCCTGCTTATTTAACTTATATGCAGAGTACATCATGAGAAAGGCTGGCCTGGAAGAAGCACAAGCTGGAATCAAGACTGCCGGGAGAAATATCAATAATTTCAGATATGCAGATGATACCACCCTTATGGCAGAAAGTGAAGAAGAACTAAAGAGCTTCTTGATGAAAGTGAAAGAGGAGAGTGAAAAAGTTGGCTTAAAGCTCGACATTCAGAAAACTAAGATCATGGCATCTGGCCCCATTACTTTATGGCAAATAGATGGGCAAACAGTGGCTGACTTTATTTTTCTGGGCTCCAAAATCACCACAGATGGTGATTGCAGCCATGAAATTAAAAGATGCTTACTCCTTGGAAGGAAAGTTATGACCAACCTAGACAGCATATTAAAAAGCAGAGACATTACTTTGCCAACAAAGGTCCGTCTAGTCAAAGCCATGGTTTTTCCAGGAGTCATGTATGGATGTGAGAGTTGGACTATAAAGAAAGCTGAGCATAG
>NW_011495013.1:1924719-1939151 GCF_000754665.1 Bison bison bison | reverse complement strand
GCAAGGAGATCCAACCAGTCCATCCTAAAGGAGATCAGTCCTGGGTGTTCATTGGAGGGCCTGATGTTGAAGCTGAAACTCCAATACTTTGGCCACCTGATGTGAAGAGCTGACTCATTTGAAAAGACCCTGATTCTGGGGAAGACTGTGAGCAGGAGGGGAAGGGGACAACAGAGGATGAGATGGTTGGATGACATCACCGACTCAATGGACATGAGTTTGTGTAAACTCCGGGAGTTGGTGATGGACAGGGCGGCCTAGCGTGCTGTGGTTCACGGAGTTGCAGAGAGTCAGACCCGACTGAGAGACTGAACTGAACTGAACAGGATGGATGTGGGAAATAATGAACCAAGATACATAAAATGTTTAATATGGCACCACTTACACAGCAGGCTTTTAATCAATGACATTTGCAAAGTAGATTAAGACGGCATGTTTAATTTATAGATAAAAGAATCCCAGAGGGATATGAGAGACCTAAGGTAATTTATCTAGTCAACAGGAGAGCCAGGCCTCACCCCAGATCTTTCGATATCCAAACCTAGTGGCCTTCCCGTTATACCATTCTGCCTCCCAGAAAAGGAAGCAGACGCTCAAGCATAACTGATTTTTATCCTTCCTGCCCTAATCCTAGGCATCAATCTTCCCTGGAACACTATTGATAAATTCCCTTCTTTTTATGGTAATCACTATAATATCTTTTGTTTACAGGATACATAAGAAAACTAAAACCCCTCTGAATTCTAAGGACATTGAGATTTTCTACTGGGAAAACAAGCCTAAATGAGGCACCAAGTACTCTTAAAACATCTGCCTGAGAGATCTTAAGCAAGTTACTATGGAGTCTAAAATTCTTTATCCATATGAATATAGATTTATAGATGAAAATAAGAATTAGTGGCTGAATATTTATAAAGTTATATATGTCCAAATTGAAACAGAACTTGTCCAGATTTGTAAGAGGCTATATAATTTATTCATTTTAGAAAAGTGTATCTAACTCAGTCTTAACAAATGATTTAAAATACTCATGACTTGACTAAAATTAAACAGCAGTTAAAAATATTGATATACTTTCCCCTTATACTCTTAGTTAATTTATATATCTTAACTGCAGATAGAAAACTGTGATAGGCAGTGTTTATCATGGTTCCAGCGATCCTCTCCTCTTGTGTTCAGGCCCTTGTATAACCCTGTCTCTTTCAATGCAGGCTACCCCTGGTGATTTGCTCCTAACCAAAGAATATGGCAAGATGATGAGGTGTCATTTCAAGATCAGGTGACTGATCTGTGACTTTTATCTTGTCCACACTCAATATCTATTGTCTTCTCTATTTGCATACTTTGATTAAGCAAACTGCCATGTTGGAGAGTTCCACATGGCAAGGCAACTAAATTCTGTTGATAATTGTGGGAGTAAGCTTAGAAGCTGATCCTTCCCCAGGAGATGACTGAAGTCTCAGTCAATACCTTAACTGCATATGTGAGAAACCCTGGAGTGGAGACCCAGGTAAACTGTGCTCAGATTCCTGACCCATAGAAGCTGTGAGGCAATAAATGATGTATTAAATCACAAAGTTTTGGGGTAATTTGTCACAGACCAATAGAGGTAACTAATACATTGCTTTAAAAACTGTATAAACTTTCTGAAATAACTAACATTTATTTTTCCAACAATTTAATATATAGATCTTCACTATTTCAGTTCATTTCAGTTCAGTCACTCAGTCGTCTCTGACTCTTTGCGACCCCATGAACCACAGCACGCCAGGCCTCCCTGTCCATCACGAACTCCAGGAGTCCACCCAAACCCATGTCCATTGTGTAGATGATGCCATCCAACCATCTCATCCTCTGTCGTCCCCTTCTCTTCCCGCCCTCAATCTTTCCCAGCATCAGGGTCTTTTCAAATGAATCAGCTCTCCACATCAGGTGGCCAAAGTATTGGAGTTTCAGCTTCAACATCAGGCCCTCCAATGAACACCCAGGACTGATCTCCTTTAGGATGGACTGGTTGGATCTCCTTGCAGTCCAAGGAACTCTCAAGAGTCTTCTCCAACACCACAGTTCAAAAGCATCAATTCTTCAGCGCTCAGCTTTCTTTTATAGTCCAACTCTCACATCCATACATGACTCCTGGAAAAACCAGGGCTGTGACTAGACAGACCTTTGTTGGCAAAGTAATGTCTCTGCTTTTTAATATGCTGTCTAGGTTGGTCATAACTTTCCTTCCAAGGAGTAAGCGCCTTTTAATTTCATGGCTGCAATCACTATCTGCAGTGATTTTGGAGACCCCAAAAAATAAAGTCTGCCACTGTTTCCCCATCTATTTGCCATGAAGTGATGGGACCAGATGCCATGATCTTCGTTTTCTGAATGTTGAGCTTTAAGCCAACTTTTTCACTCTCTTCTTTCACTTTGATCAAGAGGCTCTTTAGTTCTTCACTTTCTGCCATAAGGATGATATCATCTGCATATCTGAAGTTATCGATAGTTCTCCCGGCAATCTTGATTCCAGCTTGTGCTTCTTCCAGGCCAGCCTTTCTCATGATGTACTCTGCATATAAGTTAAATAAGCAGGGTGACAATATACAGCCTTAATGTACTTACTCCTTTTCCTATTTGGAACAAGTCTGTTGTTCCATGTCCAGTTCTAACTGTTGCTTCCTGACCTGCATACAGGTTTCTCAAGAGGCAGGTCAGGTGGTCGATCTGGTATTCCCATCTCTTTCAGAATTTCCCAGTTTATCGTGATCCACACAGTCAAAGGCTTTGGCATAGTCAATAAAGCAGAAATAGATGTTTTCTGGAACTCTCTTGCTTTTTCCATGATCCAGTGGATGTTGGCAATTGGATCTCTGGCTCCTCTGCCTTTTCTAAATCCAGCTTGAACATCTGGAAGTTCACGGTTCACATATTGCTGAAGCCCGGCTTGGAGAATTTTGAGCATTACTTTACTAGCATGAGATGAGTGCAATTGTGTGGTAGTTTGAGCATTCTTTGGCACTGCCTTTCTTTAGGATTGGAATGAAACAGACCTTTTCCAGTCCTGTGGCCACTGCTGAGTTTTCCAAATTTGCTGACATATTGAGTGTAGCACTTTTCAGGAAATTTCAAATTTGTCACCATCTTTCCTTTTACAGTTCTTCCCTAGAGTTTAATTATAAACAACATACACAAATTATAAACACATTATTCCTAACAAATGGGTGCCAAAATACATGAAGTAAAAACTGACAGAAATGAAAGGAGAAATGGGCAATTCAACAACAATAACAGGCAACTTCAATATTCTACTTTCACTAATGGAGAAAACAATGAGGCAAGAGGATCAATAAGGAAACAGAAAACTTGAGCAGTATAAACCAACCAAATCTAATAGACATCTACACAACACTCCTTACAATAGCAGAATAAACATCCTCAAGTACACATGGAACATTATCCAGGATAGATCATGTTAGGCTATAAAATAAAGCTCAGTAAATTCAAAAGGACAGAAATAATAAAAAGAGTGCTTGACAACCACAATGGAATGAAATAAGAATTAATGAAGACAGTTGAGAAATTAAACCACACACTACTAACCAACCAATGGTCAAAGAAGAAATCTAAAGTGAAATTAGAAAATACTTTGAAGTAAATGAAAACGAAGACATAACATAATACAATTTATAGGATGAAGTGAAAGCAGTACTTAGAAGGAAATTTATAACTGTAAAAGCCTATATTAAGAAAAGAAGATGGGTATCAGATAAAAAACGTAACGTATCATCTTAAGGCACTGAAACAAGAGCAAACCTAAATCAATACTAAACGTAAACCAAGCAGAAGGACAGAAATAATATAGATTAGACCAGGATTCAAGAAATAGAAAAAACTACAGAAAATCAATTAAACCAAAAGCTAGTCCTCTGAAAAGATCAACAAAATTGATAAATCTTTAGCTGGACTGACCAAGGAAAAAAAAAAACCAACACTTAAATTAGCAGAATCAGAAATGAAAGAGGAGACATTACTACCAATCCTAAAGAAATACAAAGGAAAACCACGAACAGCTGTACCAACAAATTAGATAACTTCGAAGTAATGGACAAATTTCTAGAAAGACACAAACTGCTGAAACTGACACAAGATGAAACAGACAATCCGAATAAATGTGTAAAAAGAGATAGAGCAAGTAATCAAAAACTAACCAAGCAGAAAGCCCATCCCCAGATGGCATCACTGCTGAATTGCACCAAACATTTAAAGAAGAAATTATAACAAGTTTTTTTACAAACTCATTAAAAAATTAGAAGAGGAGGAGAGGAAACACTTCCAAACTCATTTTATAAAGTCAATACTACCATGATACTAAAAGTAGAAAAAGAAATCACAAAAGAAATCACAAGAAAAGGATATTAACATGGAGAATCTCACATGAAGTCACTAAGCCTAGTATTGATTCTAAAAATGCTCAACTTCTAATCTTGATCTAGCAGGTAACTACTTTTTAAGAATAAACATGTAGGGCTTAGAATATAAATATAGTAATCACATACTCATTTGTTTTAGTGATGTAGATACAGAGGTCATTCTTAAAAGACTGAACTTTTAATTATAACTTTTTTGTTATAACTTTTAATTAAAAAGATTTTAATTATAACACAAGAAAAACACATTCTTAGAGTTAAATATGTGTGTGTGTGTGTGTGTGTGTAGATTAGTAGAAAATTAGAATTTTAAAGGATTGTTCCTTTCCCTTCACTCTGAAACTATACTACTGCTTAAGTTCACTAAGTTCTATTAGAACACTTTATCTCTTCTGATTATCTGTTAAATCTTCAACTCTTTATCATTTAATGATAAAGATTATAAGGAAAAACATTTAAAATAAGCTAAAATAAGATGTTTATACTAAAAAAAGTATAAATTATATTCAATTTGGTAGTCATATCCCAATGAATAAAAATCTTTTAGGTTCAATATATTCAATTTGTGGGGACTTCCCTGGTGGTCCAGCGGCTAAGACTCCAAGCTCCCAATGCAGGGGTCCCAGGTTCAGTTCTGGTCTGGGAACTAGACCTGACATGCTGTAACTAAGACCCAGTGTAGTCAAATAAATTTTTAAAAATACATATTCAATTTGTAATTATAAATATAAGGCAAATATAAATACGAAGATTTCATATAAGTGGTTCCACATTGAAGAGGCAAATACTTAGCAAACTTCTGTTCCCATTATATGATCTAACTGTTCCTTATTTTTAGAAAAATTAAAGATATAAAAAATTTAAAAGGAAATTCAGGGAGTTTGCTAAATGCTTTCACTTGCTTTCTTGTAAGGTTGCAATGCTGCAAAGTAATAGATTAAAAAGTTCTGAAGGCTAAGGATTCAAAACCTCTTTTGGAAGAACTTATAAAACAAGCATTTCTATTTCTCTAAACTTTAACAGCATCACTGGAATAAGCTGACCTTACTGACGGATCGTTCTCCAGGAGCTCAGTAAGCCGTTGTACTTGTTCTGGCTGGATGGATCGCCCTAAGAGTGCTTCCGTGTTAGTGTAGATGAGGAATGCTGAGACCACGCCTAATAGGGTGCCCACACCCAAAGAACCGAGGCTGTCATACAGTGGGTTGCCTAAATAAAAGCACATAAGTCAGTAAATTAACATGTTCTATTTCAATGAGCTTTAGGGAGCAAAGAACCTGAATTAGTAAATCAAGGGACCTGAAATTCATTCCTAATTCCTTTAATGACTTTCTCCTAATAGTTTTACTATTCTACAAAATAAGAATGCTACAACTTGCTGCATATTACATAAAGAGTATTATGCAGTTTAATTACTTATGATCCATTACTTGCACCTGGTTACATGGGTTAGGGTTCAGAGCATTTTCAAATTAGAGACATGATATATATACGAAAGTAATAGAGTCCATTTCTTTTTTGATATGTTGGTAGCACTTTTCCTAGTTGACAAAATAATTGTAGGATCAACAGCTAAAAAAAATTTTTGTGTTTTGTCTTATAAAGATTCTGTGAAAGATTTAAGCCATATAAAAAAATACGTTTGAGGCACTTTTATCTCTTTCAACCAAGAATGATAACATAGGTAGTAACATTCTTAGATACACAAAAAGAAAGCAGAAAGCAAATGGAAGTTCATTTGCATCTAACGGCTACCTTAAAGCAGTGGTTCTCAAAATGCAGTCCTATGACCGGCAGCAGCTGCAGCATCACTGGATAACGTGGCAGTGATGCAAATTCTCAGGTCTCGCTCAAGACCTTCCAAACCAGAAATCTGCAGCAGGGGCCTAGCATTCTATGCCTTCCCAATCCCTCCAGATGATTCTGATTGTAAAGTTTGCCTTAGGCTGTTAGGGCTTTATTCTCTTCCAGAACCTGTAAGAGTTGACTTATTACCTATGAATGTATCAATAAATATTATACTTTAAATCTTTATAATAAATTTTACACACAAGGTTTTTATAATTAAGCATTTATTCCATAGATCAAATGTCAGTATTAAATTTAACTACCTTAATGCTTGATAAAATATGCATGTTTTACTAAAAAAAAAAATCTCAATTTACATTAGTTTTATTAACATATGGTCAAAATATAACACTAAAAAGGGATGACTTATTTTGTACTACTAAAGTATACAAATATGATCCATTTGTAAAACATAATCCATTAGGAAGTTTGTAATTATAGAGTTTCAAATCAAATACTGTTCTTCTTTAGAAATCTAAACTTAATTATTTTTACTTTCAAATATACATATTTAATAACTGAATGACAATAAAAATGAACAGAATTATTAGCTGGAAAATATTTTATTTCCTGGCATGTCATTTAATGTAAATGACTTAAGTAATTAAATAAAAATTAAGGTGAAACTTTAATAATACATACTTGGTAGAACGAGATCTTTATCTTGATTTTTTTTCAACCTTGTTTTTTTTTTAATTTATTTTTAACTGGAGGAAAATTGCTTTACAATGTTGTATTGGTTTCTGCCATACAATAACATGAATTAGCCATAAGTGTAAATATGCCCTCCCTCATGAACCTCCCTCCCACCTCTGATCCCATCCTACCCCTCTATTAAAAGTTGACCTATTCATCAAGTCATACTTTCCTTAAGCCGTACATTTTGCTAAGAAATTATTTATGTCTGCTGCTGCTGCTGCTGCTGCAGAGTCGCTTCAGTCGTGTCCGACTCTGTGCGACCCCAGAGACGGCAGCCCACCAGGCTCCCCCGTCCCTGGGATTCTCCAGGCAAGAACACTGGAGTGGGTTGCCATTTCCTTCTCCAGTGCATGAAAGTGAAAAGTGAAAGTGAAGTTGCTCAGTTGTGTCCGACTCAGCGACCCCATGGACTGCAGCCTACCAGGCTCCTCTGTCCATGGGATTTTCCAGGCAAGAGTACTGGAGTGGGTCACCATTGCCTTCTCCGTATTTATGTCTAAAAAGTGTCTAAAATGGTAAGGTCAACTAGAAAAACAATCAAAACATTTAGGAATATTTTGGATCACAGTGAAAATCAGAAAATGATGGTTTAGTCTCAATATGCACATTCAAAATGAGAAAAATCTATTCATACTTCAGACTATGTTAATACTGCAGAACGGTGGAAGCTCATTACCTAAAATTATTTTAAATATGCTAGGACAAACAGGAAAGAATGGAAATACCATTCCAAGAGAATTCCAACCTCAGAAATTTAGTTTCTTCATAATAATTGGTTCATTTATTTTAGAAAATAAAAATAAAATGGTTTATCTGTCTTATTCACCTGTGCTGCACTGGCCTTCAAAACATTTAACTAGCTGCCAGAATAAGGATGGAAGCAACTAAAGAATCAAGGAAACAGGAAAGCAAAAGCAGTTATTATTGGCACTAACAGTGGAGAAAGACAAATGAATGAGCCACAATGTATATTTATTTTAAACTTTAGAGTTTATTAAAGTTCTCTGTCGTATATTATCTCAAACCTGTAAGGTCACTAGGACAAGTATCACCAATATCTACACATAAAGAACTTAAAAGCTCTGAATAGTTGTGTAATTTACTAAGTCACAGCTAGAAAGGTTTAGAGCATTATAGAAATGCTCTATTAGCAGCTTTCTTTATTTCTAAGAGAAATTTCTAACTCAGAAATCTGAATACTTTTACTATCTTATTTGTCTTATACAAACAGTTAGTATGAAATTCACATTTAACAATCTATTGATTTAAACTTTTTCAATGATAAAGAAGGAAAATTCCCACATATTAAAGGATTATTTAAGTAGTACAAATAAATCACCCATAATCCGAGAAATATTTACCTGTTATGGAGGTAAGGCCCATACAAGTGGCTGCTATTGTCACTCCCAACACAGCTGCAGTATCCTCCAGTAATATAACATTTGTACTAGGATCACGACTTTCCATTACTTAGTCATTGGGGTAGAGACAAGAAAAGAAAATTTTGAATCTTAATTTGATGTTTTCAGGTAACATAAAATGTCCATTAATTTAACTTAATTTAATTTGAATTAAAAGGGAGTTCCCTAGTGGCCTAGTGGTTAGGATTATAGGCTTTCACTGCTATGGCCCAGGTTAAATCCCTTGCTGGGGAACTTAAATCCCATAAGTTGTGCCCAATGGCCATTAAAAAAATTTTTTTTAATGTATAAGATCCTGACTTTTAAAACTGTTCAATATAAATATAGTTACTTGATTTAAATGTTAACAATAACTGATATGTAAAGTCAAATTACTTTCTCAAGTTACGTAAGCATACACAGAAATATCCAAATATAAAGCACTCCTATTCAAATTACACTACATTTTTCTTTTTAAAAGAGCTAATATATAAGAGCCATAGGGAAGACACAGAGATATATTTTGTACACATCTATGTGGAACAAAGCAACAGTACTCGGTGATTTTAGGCAAATAACGATGATGATATAATACACCTACATTTCTAAAGTACATACCATACTTGTAAAATGACATTCCTTTGGCCCGAGCACTCCTACGAAGCTCATTTACAGCAACAAGAAGTGTTGCTGAAAGAAAAGCACTCATATCAGATGGAAGAAACTTCATGCCTCCAAACTTTAAAGATGGCATCTCAAAAGATAAATAAATAGGCACAATGCTTTAATGCTAAGAGCTGTCAATAGGAAAAGTTCTATATTAAACTAGCCATTATCAAGAACCCCAGTTAATCATTATAATAAAATGAATCCCATATTTTTAGCTACCATAATTTAAATATCATTACCATCACAACAGCCTTAATTTATTAGAAAACGATTAGTTGTCAGGTACCACACTAAGCACAATCATTTTTGAGACTCCCAACCTTTTGAGGCAGGTGGTATTATCAACATTTTACAAGACTGTCAAAGATGAAGTGATAATGCATAGAAAACGACAATGTTTCAAAAGTAAACATACTATAAGTAGAGCAGCAGATAAGGCAGTTTCATGCATGGTACTAGCACTTCTCTGTCATATTACTTCTATAGCTGAAACTTTCAAAAACTTAAAAATACTTGTTCTGCAAAAAGGGACAGCCTTCCCAGGTTAACATTACTAAAGCCTGATTCTTAAAAACTTGCTATATAGTTATGTATTTATACTCCATTTAAAATGTTCTGAGCTTAAAAATACTTGTTCTGCAAAAAGGGACAGTCTTCCCAGGTTAACATTACTAAAGCCTGATTCTTAAAAACTCACTATATAGTTATGTATTTATACTCCATTTCAAATGTTCTGATACTTAAGAACAAGAACAAAAAAAGCTTTTCCAAATTTGGCCTCATCCATTACAGGAATCAACATAGTACATTATACAAAGAATTTCCTCCCACAAAGGAGACAAAACTTTATTCTTATTTCTACAGTTTTCTTTAACCAAGAGAACTTCTTATTAATAGCAAACTACAAAAATGGAGTATAGATTATTAAGAATAACAAAATTCTGGGATAGTACGTACCTCCTTCAGATACTAATGATCCCGCTAAAATACAGTATGCCTAGGAAATAAATATTAAAATAAAGCATAAGTTAATATTTCACTAAAGAATTATAACAGTCCATGCATAAGCTTAATGGAAGGAAACATCAATTCAATCCTAATCAGATAAGGATTTTGATGGGAAATAGTTCAAGTGAGGACAATGAGACACATGGTGTCTTCATAAGAAGAAACAAGAGTTAAAATTTGATGACCATCTCATTTTTTAATACCTGGAAGAGTAATATATACACACACAGTAGAATGTTATACCATGACC
Source organism: Bison bison bison (assembly GCF_000754665.1). Lineage (NCBI taxonomy): Eukaryota > Metazoa > Chordata > Mammalia > Artiodactyla > Bovidae > Bison > Bison bison. The sequence goes on along the minus strand of NW_011495013.1, from coordinate 1,928,862 downwards.
TAAGTTAATTCATGATATAAAAGAATTATTACTTAACTGGTAAAAAAAGTTTTTGAACTTCAAAATGAACACAAACATTTGAAATCTAGGGTTGTGGATACAGTATGATCCACAACCATACCCAGTTATGTCTTAATTTTCTTTGGACGCCCAGTACCAAGAGAATTCTTTCTCGGTCCTGATTCAGATGGATCAGCAGTTATACACAGTAATCAATTTGGGGGAGGAAGACAATACCATTTTCCTTACAAGCCCAGACACTCTTGAATTAGATAAAGATATCAAGAGGTATCACTAAGAACAAAGCTAGTGGAGGTGATGGAATTCCCAGTTGAGCTATTTCAAATCCTAAAAGATGATGCTGTGAAAGTGCTGCACTCAATACGTCAACAAATTTGAACTCAGCAGTGGCCACAGGACTGGAAAAGGTCAGTTTTCATTCCAATCCCAAAGAAAGGCAATGCCAAAGAATGCTCAAACTACCACACAATTGCACTCATCTCATATGCTAGTAAAGTAATGCTCAAAATTCCCCAAGCCAGGCTTCAGCAATATGTGAACCGCGAACTTCCAAATATTCAAGCTGATTTTAGAAATGGCAGAGGAACCAGAGATCCAATTGCCAACATCTGCTGGATCATCAAAAAAGCAAGAGAGTTCCAGAAAAACATCTATTTCTGCTTTATTGACTATGCCAAAGCCTTTGATTGTGTGGATCACAATAAACTGTGGAAAATTCTGAAAGAGATGGGACTACCACTCGACCTGACCTGCTTCATTAGAAATCTGTATGCAGGTCAGGAAGCAACAGTTAGAACTGGACATGGAACAGCGGACTGGTTCCAAATTGGGAAAGGAGTACATCAAGGCTGTATATTATTACCCTGCTTATTTAACTTATGTGCAGAGTACATCATGCAAAATGCAGGACTGGATGAAGCACAAGCTGGTATCAAGATTGACAGGAGAAATATCTATAACCTCAGATACGCAGATGACACTACCCTTATGGCAGAAAGTGAAGAAGAACTAAAGAGCCTCTTGATCAAAGTGCAAGAGGAGAGTCAAAAAGGTGGCTTGAAACTCAACATTCAGAAAACTAAGATCATGGCATCTGGTCCCATCACTTCATGGCAAATAGATGGGAGAACAATGGAAACAGTGACAGACTTTATTTTTTGGGGCTCCAAAATCACTGCAGATGGTGACTGCAGCGATGAAATTAAAAGACGATTACTCCTTGGAAGGAAAGTTATGGCCAACCTAGATAATATATTAAAAAGAAGAGACATTACTTTTCTAACAAAGGTCTGTCTAGTCAAAGCCATGTTTTTTCCAGGAGGCATGTATGGATGTAAGAGTTGGGACTATAAAAGAAAGCTGAGCGCCGAACAATTGATGCTTTTGAACTGCGGTGTTGGAGAAGACTGTTGAGAATCCCTTGGACTGCAAGGAGATCCAATCAGTCCATCCTAAAGGAGATCAGTCCTGGGTGTTCATTGGAGGGCCTGATGTTGAAGCTGAAACTCCAATACTTTGGCCACCTGATGTGGAGAGCTGATTTATTTGAAAAGACCCTGATGCTGGGAAAGATTGAGGGCAGGAGGAGAAGGGGACAACAGATGATGAGATGGTTGGATGGCATCACCGACTCAATGGACATGAGTTTGGGTAAACTCTGGGAGTTGGTGATGGACAGGGAGGCCTGGCGTGCTGCAGTTCATGGGGTCACAAAGAGTCAGACATGACTGAGCGACTGAACTGAACTATCAAGAACACCTTTGTGCTTTAGTCCAAGACATACAGAAAGAAATAACAGATTTTAAAAAAGTTTTATATGAAATTCAAATGATAAATTTTATATGAAATTTAAAAATTCAAATATAGAATTTTTGGAACCCCAGCCTTCCCTGAAATAGAGGTTTAAAAAATTTGAACCCACTTCAACTTTCTCCTCATCCTGTTAAGGAAAGTTAACATTTCCCAAAGCTACGTGATTTGCTTGAGTATATGGAAAGGTTATTGAAATAAGAACTAGAATACAGGTTTTCCTATCTCAATTTTAGGCTCCTTCCACTGAATCTTACTGGCAACATCAGCAGAAATAGTCTGGAACTACACCATGAGATACAAAAGCTGACAGGGGTGCCACATGACCACTTTGCACTTCTCAAGGGAGCTATGGTCACAGCTGCCAAGCAGGGTAATCTCCAAGAAGTTCCCATGAGAAGAAAAAAGACAGCTTTAGGTACCTATGAAGGCCAGCGGATACCAGTGCAAGGTGATGCTGGTACCCGCTGCTGCTGCTAAGTCACTTCAGTCATGTCCGACTCTGTGTGACCCCATAGATGGCAGCCCACCAGGCTCCCCCATCCCTGGGATTCTCCAGGCAAGAACACTGGAGTGGGTTGCCATTTCCTTCTCCAATGCATGAAAGTGAAAAGTGAAAGTGAAGTCGCTCAGTTGTGTCTGACCTCAGCGACCCCATGGACTGCAGCCTTCCATGCTCCTCCGTCCATGGGATTTTCCAGGCAAGAGTATTGGAGTGGGGTGCCACTGCCTTCTCCCACTGGTACCCGCAGAGCAGTACTTCTCCTGCCCCCTATCTCTACCTTCAGTGCCGCCAGAGGCAGCCTAGGGAGCAGGAGAGAAGAGTACAGGCCCTGAGGTGAAAAAACACAGAAGGGAACCACACTCCCATTCTCCCAATGTAGGCTTCCGACCAGAATGTGGGAAAAGAAGATGCTTTAAGAAAAATTCTAATATATGACTGTTACAAGGGACTGGATATTTTAACTACTGACAGATTATTCTTAGTACTAAAACTGAACAGAGGTCTTCTGGCCTTTCTGCTTTTAGTAACAGCAGAAATTAATAGAACTGTCTAAAATTTTAGCCAAGGATGCAGTGCTTAACAACTGTACCTAAAGAGATACTCTTGCTCAACATCATTGAATCACATGGATCTAGAGGTCAGGTTCAGTCACATCCTAAAAAACACATACAGGTGTTTTTATGTGTAATATAATCCTATATTACCGTCAAGAAGGTATATTTAGTCCCAATCATTAACATTAATATAACAAAGGTATTCTACTGTACTTAATTGTTACTTCATATTACTTTAAAACTGAGGAGGGAAGGAAGGAGAAAATTACCCATAGAAGAGATTCTATTGGTTGAGGATTGAGCAATCCCATGATTCCATGGTACCAAGATAATCCTGCACCCATCATGAAAATACCAACACCACTAATCAGTGAAGCAATATAGCGCATATTTGAAAATCCATACCTGAAAAATTAAAAACAGTTTACAAGAAATACAAATTATTTCCCCCCAAAATATGTTTAATAGTTCAATGAAGAAAAACCTCTTACAATATCAAGATGTTATGATTTTATAGTTAAGTAAAAAGTAAGTGCCAAACTCAAATCTAATCAGAAAATAACATATAAAGTGGTAAAAACTGCAAGATCTTTGAAACTATATAAAAATAAAGTGAATATGATTTAATTCAGGTTTTTGCTAATCCCTCTTTCTTATAATTTGCTTTGATTTACTACAGCGACTTTACTCTTAAATACCACAAACACAGATAAAATTTATTTTTTTAATGTATTCAAATGTTTAATGAAGAGTGTAACATTTCAATTTCCTTGTAATGAAGTTTCTAATTAAATACTGTCTTACATAATTTATATTACCTATAATTTGATGCTAGATACTTTTTGTGGATTCTGTAGAATTTAACACACAGTAACTGACTACTATTATTAAAAGACTAAGAGCTTCAGTTTTCTGGGTGTTTTGATAATTTTTTTGTTAAATTGCAATTATATTTTAACAGTGTTTGGTCAACATGTGCATTACTTTGTATTACTGTATGTACCGATAAAATAATGAGTAATAAATTTAAAAATATGAGATAGTGTAAGAGGGAAAGAATCACGCATTGATACAAAAGTTTCTGGGAAATTTACCCCCAAATTCAAACATGGTACCCCTAGAGTAGATGCAACTTTAAATAAGAGTTCTTAATTTAAAAGGGCTTCCCAGGCGGTGCAGTGGTAAAGGATCTGCCTGTCAATACAAGAGATGCAAGAGACACAGATTCAATTCCCGGGTTGGGGAGATCTCCTG
>NW_011495013.1:1918813-1924619 GCF_000754665.1 Bison bison bison | reverse complement strand
TAAAATTGTTTTTTTAATTCCTTTTGCAAATATGTAAGCTTACCATAGGAAATTATCAGTTTATAGATGTGACAGTCTTCTATAAGCTTGATTTAGAAAAATTAACATTCTTCTCAAGTTTTTCCCACATAGATAGACTATATATATTTAAGATAATTTAAGATCTAAAGTAAATAGCATTACTTTCATTTTATGTGTTTTCAAGGAATGTGTATATTCTTACTGAAATTTTTAATTATGTAGATCTGCACTATCCAATATGTCACTAGCTACATAAGACTATTTAAATGTAAATTAAGTAAAACTAAATAAAATTTTAACATAATTCTTCAATTGCACCTGCCACATTTCCAGTGCTCAACAGCCACATGTAGCTAGTGACTAGCATATTGAATAGATATACATAAACAGTCCTATTATTATAGAAAATTCTATCAGGCAGCACTAATGCAGACTGTTGAAAATATCTTATGAAAGCTACACACCTAAAAAATTTCAATTTCACCCTGTTTTAAAATTTTTGGTATATAAAGGCTTCCTGACAGTTACAGGATATTCAAAATATGCTATTATTTACAAGAAAACAGGAGTGCCTGGATTTCAAGATATATAAAGCACAGAGGCAGACTCCTAAACAGAAATAAAAGTGTACTTCTTTTGCCTTAAGGCAAATTTGATTGCTCAAATTCTACTACTGAAGCTTGTTGAAAAAAGAAAAAAATACATGTAGAATCCAAAAATTTTACCTGGTTATATTAGTAGAAGCAGTAGCAAGTCTTTGTATCAAATAACTAATATAATTCAAAACAATATGTGCTAAAGAGCACATTTCTTTTAAAAATAAGTCATTTTGAAACATTAACAATACTATCTCCAAATGACAAAAAGGGGATTAAAATACATTAAGCATGAATTTAATAGAAAATTATCACGAAAATTTAAGAGTGGCCTATTAGTCCAAATGTGAAATATATGTATTTCCTCTGACCAAATAAAACAACTCCAAGATCAAAATATGTGCTTTGTTATTAATTATCAAATACAAAAAGGACAAGATTTTTATGTTGTATTACAAAGAATAAAAATAATTTGAACTCCATTTTCAAATTAGATCTTGACTTTACTTTGACAAAGCAGTTGAATCCTGCATTTTAGATACTACAGCAGAAGAAAGGACCAACTCTTTAACACAAAGCTGCAGGTATATAAAACTTCAGGACATATCGGTAATTCAACGACTTCCTGCCAAAACAAATGAAAACATAATAAAGACAGAGTCCTTACGGATGAGTAGGATCTGGTGTCTGAACAGACTTACTGATGCCCAATGCTAGTAAGGCCTATGGAAGAAAAAAAGTAAATAACCATTAGCAAGATAGGGAGTATAATAAGGTAAAGCCAATCTAGAGGGCACAACCTGACAACAGCAAAGAAACACTTAACACATGTATGTCCAACAACCCAGCAATTCTGTTCTCTAGTACTTACCATCGAGACATAAAGATGACCAGGAAAGGGTTTAAAAAACACTGCTTATAAAGCTGAGAAATAAGAGAGCAACCTAAACCTTCTTCAGTAAGGAATGGCAAAATAAATCATGGTACAACCAAATAATAAACATCCTCTACCTCAGTGTAAAAGAATAGAGTTGGGATACAGCTCTCTGTGCTGACATGGTGAAAGCTCCAAGACATAACACTCAGTGAAAGGGAAAAAAGCAAGTTTAGAAACGGTATGTATAATACAAAAGAACTTGTGTTTTTTAGTTTTTGTAAACAACATATAATGTAAAGCATAGGAAAAAGCCTGAAAGAACTCACATTTAACCTCTGAGAAGAAAAGTAGGATTAGGGTAGCCTGTAATACCTAATTTTTTTACAGGAAGAATAGCTTGTATAAACTGAACAAATAAAAGATTTAAAGACTACAAACCGTGTATACACATGATACATTTGGGCTTTGCTGGTGGCTTGGAAGGTAAAGAATCTGCCTGCAATGTAGGAGACCTGGGTTTCATCTTTGGGTCAAGAAGATCTCCTGGAGAAGGGAATGGCTACTCACTTATTTTCTTGCCTGGAGATTTCACGGGCAGAGGAGCCTGGCAGGCTACAGATATGGGGTTGCAAAGAATTGGACATGACTGAGCAACTATTCTATTCTATGACACATTTACATTTTTAGTCAAGCTCCAAACCTATGTGCGTGAAGTATACATATCAATGTACACACAGCAGTGACTATCTGGAGTGTGGAAGGAAGAAATAAAGATGGAAGACTAATTACAACAAAAATTTTATTTCTTTAGGGGAAAAAAGTCACGACAAAATGACAAAATTTTGCATGATAAAAATGCAAAATGTCTTTTATATTGGTTACCATCTTTCTTTCCTTCCTCCTTTGCCTTCATCTTTTCTTCCTTTATTTCTGTTTATTTGATATTTTCGGTCATATCTTTTGTTAAAAAAGACTGATTCACTGGAACTGCTCAGTATTATGTTTGCACCAAGTATCTTTTCTATTAATTTCATGTAAATTTAGAAATCTGAAAAAGATTACCTTATTAAAATTATTTATCTAATAAAAACACAAAGCCTCTGAGTGAATATCCTATGTAATTTTATTCGACTAAGCTGGGGGTTTTCCATATTTTCAGTATGGTATCAAATAGGTAAACTTTCAAGATAACCAAATTCTTTACAGTTGAGGTTTCTCTGTAGGTTACCATGCATTTAATAGAAAACATTTTCTTTTGTAAAATATATGGACATTATACCACCCTGAAAATTACTAAAACACATAAATACCAGACTTAAGTTTTGATATTGGAAATTCCACCCTAAAAACAAAGAATATTTCAACTTTTTTTCCTACTTGATTACAAAGGAAAAGAGGGTCAAACTACCTAAAACAGATGATGGCTTTTCAATAAATTAAGAGAATGAGAGTAAATTAAGAACATACAATTTTAAAACTTGTATACTAAAATTAAAATACTCATTATTGATTCACACTATATATGTCTGTGTTTATAATGTTTACAAAATAGTCAATAAGTGTTCAATCATTTTTAAAATACTTAATGTTCAGGTTGGCTGTGCAATGAAGCGTGAGGTATCAGAAGTTCTATAAATTTAATATGGGCCATATTTATTCTTATAAAAATAAGATATCACTAATACTGTTCTCCAAAGATTAAAGTCAAAGTTCTAGAATTTAATGTAAATGGAATCATGCAATTACTACTCTTTTGTATTTGCCATCTCTTGTTTAACATACTGTTGGAGATACATATATGCTGTTACAGATAAGAATTTCATTTTTTCTTTTTATTGCTAGGTAATATTCCATTGTATGAATATACCACAATTTGTTTATTCCACTGTTGATGAACATTTGTGTTGACTCCAATTTTTTGTCCATTACAGCACCTTTACAGTGCTATAAACATTCTTATACAAGTCTTTGTGGACTTTTGTTCCCACTTCTCTTGGTTAAATATTTAAGAGGGGAATTGCTGAGTCTAACAATAGACACATGTTTACAAGAAACTGACTAATTTAAGGTGGTTGTAACATTTTACACTCCATCAGCAATATCTAAAAGGTTTGGGTGCTCTACATCTTAACCCAACATTTGACTGTCAGGCTTTTAAATTTTAATCATTATAGGGGATGTGTAGAGAGGCCCTGCTTGGGTGTCAATATACATTTCCTGATGATGAATAGTGCTGAACACCTCCTTGTGTCCATCAACTACATTCATGTATCTTTGTGAAGTACCTTTTCAAATCTTCAGCCTTTTAAAAAAAACTTAGATTTTCTTTTTTAATACTGAGTTATAGCTCAGTACTTTGGCCACCTGATGCGAACAGCTGACTCACTGGAAGAGACCCTAACACCGGGAAAGATTAAAGGCAAAAGAAGAGGGCAGCAGCAGATGAGATGGTTGAATAGCATCACTGACTCAATGGACATGAATGTTAGCAACTCCGGGAGTTGGTGAAGGACAGGGAAGCCTGGTGTCCTACAGTCGGTGGGGTCACAAAGTCACATGTGACTTAGCAACTGAACAACAATAACAAAATAGAAGTTCCTTATTTACCCTGGATACCAGTCTTTTGTCAGATTATAAGCTTTACCAATATTTTTTCCCTATCTGCAACTTGCCTATTTACTGTCTTAAAAGTGTCCTTAGTAAGAATATTTAATTCTGATGCAGTTTTTCTTATTTTATGGTCCTATTTCTGTGTCCTATTTAAGAAATCTCTGCTTACCCAAAGGCCTAGAAGATATTCTCCTAGGTTTTCTTCCAGTATTTTCATAGAGTTACCTGGTACTTCTGGGTCCACCTTAAATTTGTATGAGGCATGAAGGCATTTGTATAAGTCAAGGTCCTTTGTTTTTTATCCATGTGAATATCCAATTTTTCCCATACCATTTGTTGAAGAGTTTCTTTTCTTCACTGAACTGCTTTGGTGCCTTTGTCTGTTGGACCCTCTACTCTGTTCTCCTGATTTGTCAGTCCTTGAGCCAATACCTTGAAAGTGTTAGTTCTTCAGTTATGTTCGACTCTGCGATTCCATGGACTATAGCCCACAAGGCTCCTCTGCCCATTGAAATCTCCAGGCAAGAATTCTGGAGGGGGTAGCCATTTCCTTCTCCAGGGAATCTTCTCCACCAAGGGATGGAACCTGTCTCTCCTGACTGCAGGCAGATTCTTATGGTCTGAGCCACCAGGGAATTCCCTACTGTCTTAATTATTGTGCTCTGAAATAAGTCTTAAAATCCTCCAAAAATTTTTTTAGATTGCTTTCAATATTCCAGGTTCTTTACATTTGCATATAAGTTATAGAATTTAATCAGTCTGTCAATTTCTAACAAAAAAAAAGTCTGCTGGATTACATTAAATTTGTAAATTAATTTAGGGAAATCAGACATATTAATGCAGTAATCCAACCCATGATCATAGTATCTTTATCCATTTCCTTAGGTCTTACTTCCTCCAGTTATATTTTAAGTTTTCAGTGTTAAAGTCTTACACATCTTTTGTTAAATTTACTGAGTATTTAATATTACAAATGGAATTTATTAAATATTTCATTCTCCATTTGTTTGTTGATAGTAGAAATGCAATAGATTTTTGCATATTAATCTTCTACTGATTTTGAATATTTAAATTTGCATTCCTAGAATATTCACTGGATCATGATCTATTATAATGTTTCTATATTGCTAGATTCAATTTGATTATATCTAAACGAACATGAACTTCCTGATGTTCAAGCTGGTTTTAGAAAAGGCAGAGGAAGCAGAGATCAAACTGCCAAAAGCCACTGGATCATGGAAAAAGCAAGACAGTTCCAGAAAAACATCTATTTCTGCTTTATTGACTATGCCAAAGCCTTTGACTGTGTGGATCACAATAAACTGTGGGAAATTCTGAAAGAGATGGGAATACCAGACCACCTGATCTGCCTCTTGAGAAATCTGTATGCAGGTCAGGAAGCAACAGTTAGAACTGGACAAGGAACAACAGACTGGTTCCAAATAGGAAAAGGAGTATGTCAAGGCTGTATATTGTCACCCTGTTTATTTAACTTATATGCAGAGTACATCATGAGAAACGCTGGGCTGGAAGAAGCACAAGCTGGAATCAAGATTGCCGGGAGAAATATTAATAACCTCAGATATGCAGATGACACTACCCTTATGGCAGAAAATGAAGAGGAACTCAAAAGCCTCTTGATGAAAGTGAAAGTGGAGAGTGAAAAAGTTGGCTTAAAGCTCAACATTCAGAAAACGAAGAT
>NW_011495013.1:1900110-1918713 GCF_000754665.1 Bison bison bison | reverse complement strand
ACAGTCATGGCATCTGGTCCCATCACTTCATGGGAAATAGATGGGGAAACAGTGGAAACAGTGTCAGACTTTATTTTGGGGGGCTCCAAAATCACTGCAGATGCTGACTGCAGCCATGAAATTAAAAGACGCTTACTCCTTGGAAGGAAAGTTATGACCAACCTAGATAGCATATTCAAAAGCAGAGACATTACTTTGCCAACAAAGGTCCATCTAGTCAAGGCTATGGTTTTTCCTGTGGTCATGTATGGATGTGAGAGTTGGACTGTGAAGGCTGAGTGCCGAAGAATTGATGCTTTTGAACTGTAGTGTTGCAGAAGACTCTTGAGAGTCCCTTGGACTGCAAGGAGATCCAACCAGTCCATTCTGAAGATCAGACCTGGGATTTCTTTGGAGGGAATGATGCTAAAGCTGAAACTCCAGTACTTTGGCCACCTCATGCGAAGAGTTGACTCATTGGAAAAGACTGTGATGCTGGGAGGGATTGGGGGCAGGAGGAGAAGGGGACGAGAGAGGATGAGATGGCTGGATGGCATCACCGACTCGATGGACGTGAGTCTGGGTGAACTCCGGGAGTTGGTGATGGACAGGGAGGCCTGGTGTGCTGCGATTCATGGGGTCACAAAGAGTCAGACACGACTGAGAGACTGAACTGAACTAAACTGAACTGAAAGGATATCTTGCTGTTTCGATGATCCAGTGGATGTTGGCAATTTGATCTCTGGTTCCTCTGCCTTTTCTAAAACCAGCTTGAACATCTGGAAGTTCACGGTTCACATATTGCTGAAGCCTGGCTTAGAGAATTTTGAGCATTACTTTACTAGCGTGTGAGATGAGTGCAACTGTGTGATAAGTTTCAGCATTCTTTGGCCTTACTTTTTGGGATTGGAATGAAAACTGACCTTTTCCATCCTGTGGCCACTGCTGACTTCTCCAAATTTGGTGATATATTGAGTGCAGCACTTTCACAGCATCATCTTTTAGGATCTGAAACAGCTCAACTGGAATTCCATCACTTCCACTAGCTTTGTTCATAGTGACGCCTACTAAGGCCCACCTGACTTCACATTCCAGGATGTCCGGCTCTAGATGAGTGTGAATGATTACACCTTAGTGATTATCTGGGTCGTGAAGATCTTTCTTGTACAGTTCTGTGTATTCCTGCTACCTTTTCTTAATATCTTCTGCTTCTCTTAGGTCCATACCATTTCTGTCCTTTATCAAGCCCATCTTTGCATGAAGTGTTCCCTTAGTATCTCTAATTTTCTTGAAGAGATCTCTAGTCTTTCCCATTCTATTGTTTTCTTCCATTTCTTTGCATTGATTGCTGAGGAAGGCTTTCTTATCTCTCCTTGCTATTCTTTGGAACTCTGCATTCAAACGGCTATATCTTTCCTTTTCTCCTTTGCTTTTGCTTCTCTCCTTTCCATAGCTATTTGTAAGGCCTCCTCAGACAGCCATTTTGCTTTTTTGCATTTCTTTTTCGTGGGGATGGTCTTGCTCCCTATCTCCTGTACAATGTCATGAACCTCCATCCATAGTTCATCAGGCACTCTGTTTATCAGATCTAGTCCCTAAAACCTATTTCTCACTTCCACTGTATAGTCATAAGGGATTTGATTTAGGTCATACCTGAATGGTCCAGTGCTTTTCCCCACTTTCTTCAATTTAAGTCTGAATTTGGCAATAAGGAGTTCATGATCTGAACCATAGTCCACTCCCAGTCTTGTTTTTGCAGACTGTATAGAGCTTCTCCATCTTTGGCTGCAAAGGATATAATAAATCTGATTTCGGTGTTGACCATCTGGTGATGTCTATGTGTAGAGTCTTCTCTTGTGTTGTTGGAAGAGGGTGTTTGCTATGACCAGTGCGTTCTCTTGGCAGAACTCTGTTAGCCTTTGCCCTGCTTCATTCTGTACTCCAAGGCCAAATTTGCCTGTTACTCCAGGTGTTTCTTGACTTCCTACTTTTGCATTCCAGTCCCCTATAACGAAAAGGACATCTTTTTTGGGTGTTAGTTCTAGAAGGTCTTTTAGGTCCTCATAGAACCGTTCAGCTTCTTCAACATTACATCCGTTGGATCATTGGAAAAGCAAGAGAGTTCCAGAAAAACATCTATTTTTGCTTTATTGATTATGCCAAAGCCTTTGACTGTGTGGATCACAATAAACTGTGGAAAATTCTGAAAGAGATGGGATACCAGACCACCTGATGTGCCTCTTGAGAAACCTATATGCAGGTCAGGAAGCAACAGTTAGAACTGGACATGGAACAACAGACTGGGTCCAAATAGGAAAAGGAGTACATCAAGGCTGTATATTGTCACCCTGTTTATTTAACTTCTATGCAGAGTACATCATGAGAAATGCTGGGCTGGAGAAAGCACAAGCTGGTATCGAGATTGCCGAGAGAAATATCAATAACCTCAGATATGCAGATGACACTACCCTTATGGCAGAAAGTGAAGAAGAACTAAAGAGCCTCTTGATGAAAGTGAAAGTGGAGAGTGAAAAAGTTGGCTTAAAGCTCAACATTCAGAAAACTAAGATCATGGCATCTGGTCCCATCACTTGATCGCAAATAAATGGGAATTGTGGCTGACTTTATTTTGGGGGGCTCCAAAATCACTGCAGATGGTGACTGCAGCCATGAAATTAAAAAGCGCTTACTCCTTGGAAGGAAAGTTATGACCAACCTAGATAGCATTTTCAAAAGCAGAGACATTACTTTGCCAACAAAGGTCCATCTAGTCAAGGCTATAGTTTTTCCAGTGGTCAGGTATGGATGTGAGAGTTGGACCATAAAGAAGGCTGAGCACCGAAGAATTGATGCTTTTGAACTGTGGTGTTGGAGAAGACTCTTGAGAGTCCCTTGGACTGCAAGGAGATCCAACCAGTCCATTCTGAAGGAGATCAGTCCTGGGTGTTCACTGGAGGGCCTGATGTTGAAGCTGAAACTCCAATACTTTGGCCATCTAATGCGGAGAGCTGACTTATTGGAAAAGACCCTGATGCTGGGAAAGATTGAGGGCAGGAGGAAAAGGGGACGACAGAGGATGAGATGGTTGGATGGCATCACTGACACAATGGACATGGGTTTGGGTGGACTCCGGAAGTTGTTGATGGACAGGGAGGCCTGGTGTGCTGTGGTTCATGGGGTTGCAAAGAGTCAGACACGACTGAGCGACTAAACTGAACTGAAAGGATATCTACATCTATGTTAATGAGAGATATAGGTCCATATTTTTTTCTTGCATTATCTAAGATTTTAGATCAGGGTTAAGGTGCTCTTCCATAGTGACTGAGTGGTAAAGAATTCACCTGCCAATGTAGGAGATTGGACCATGGGTCGGGAACATCTCCTTCAGAAGGTAATGGCAACCCATTCCAGTATTCTTGCCTGGAAAATCCCAGAGGATTTTGGCAGGCTACAGTCCTTGGGGTTGCAAAAGAGTCAGATACAATTTAGCAATTAAACAACAATCAGGGTTCAGTTCAGTTCAGTTGTTCAGTCGTGTCTGACTCTTTGCGACCCCATGAATCACAGCACGCCAGGCCTCCCTGTCCATCACCATCTCCCGGAGTTCACTCAAATTCATGTCCATCAAGTCGGTGATGCACTAGCCTGATTAGAGGAAATGAAAAGTGTTTCCTTCTCCTCTATATCTGAAAATCTTTGTACTACTGGTTATTGTTTCTTCCTTACATGTTTGATGTAATTCTCTTGATAACGTCCCATATGTCTAAGGCTCCCTTCATTTTCTTTTTTTAGTCTTTTTTCACTCTAGTGTTAGTATGAATGCTTTCTACAGTCGTATGTTTACTTGAGTTTAATGATCATGCTTTCCAAAGTCTAATCTGCTCTTAATTCTATACATTGGATTTTTCATATCAGATATTTTTCAGCTCTAAAATTTCCACTTGGTTCGTCTTTCTATCTTCCATTTCTCTTCTCATTATATTCGTATTTTCTTTTGATACATAATATGAATGCATCTTTAATAGCCATTTATCCTTGTCTGCTAATTCTATCGTATGTCAATTGAGTCTGTTTCTATTGACTAATTTTTCTCCTCGTTGAATGTCAAATTTTCTGCTTCCTGGTTGTCTAATACAAATTTTTCAAATTAGGTATGGACACCATGAACGTTATACTGCATGTCTAGAATTTGTTGTCTTACTTTTAATAAGCGTAGGGCTTTGTTCTGGCAGGTAATTAAGTTACTTGCAAATCAGTATGATGCTCTAGAGTTTTGTCAGAAAGGTTCTAAAACTTAACAACTAAGATAATTTAGCCCTACTACCAAAGTCTAAGCCTGGGTAATCCGTCAGGACTTTCAACCTTAGAAAGTCAGAACTTAATCCAAGCCCTTTCTGAACTCTAGGGATTACTCAGGTTAATGTTCCCTGCTGGTTCTTTGCCTAGTCTCATGGTGCTTTACCCGACTCATGCGTAACAAAACCTCAGCAAAGATTCAACTCAAGGAAAACCCTATGTAGACTTCTGTAGCTTTTTGTCTGCATAGCTCCCTCCTCTGTGTAATCTGCCTTGTAATTTCTAGCCACCTCAGACTCACTGAACCCTAATTTCTACCTTCTCAACTCAATGATGGTAACCCACCCTGCTCCACTATCCCAAAAGTGCCTCCAAGCAAAAAAATCAGAGTGATCATAATTTAATTCACCTGTTCCCCTTCCTCAAGGATCACAGTCTTGGCACTATTAATGTCCAATGTTTGAAAATACTGTTAAATATACTTTGCATAGTTTTTCAGCTGTTTATAGCAAAAGACTGTGAGTCTAGTCCCCATGTATCCATCATGGCTAGAAACATTACATTATGTACATATGTTTTGCAACTTGATTTTTCAGTCATATGGTTATTATTCCAGATTAATACATAGCTATCTACCATATGCTTTTATTTATCTATTGGCTGTGGCACGTGGCATGCGGCATCTTGGTTCCCCAACCAGGGATCAAATCCACGCCCCCTGCAGCGAAAGCATGGAGTTTTAACCACTGGACTGCAGTGCAAGTCCCCCTACCACCTGCTTTTAAACCCTCAATAGTATATCAGAGTATGGACACTTTAAAATTGTCTTCAGTGTTTTAAGTAACAACTAAAATTAATAATATGCACTATTTTTACATTTTAATTTTCTCATGTTCACATAAACTTAAAACAAAATAGCTACTGTGTGTTATGTATTTCTCTCTCACCCACCTCTCCCCCACTCAACAGGCAAAATATTATATAAATAGTAGTTATTAAGTAATTACTGAGTATAAAAATTTAAGAAAATGATTGTTAGTACTAATAGCAAGTGTCTGTACTTTTTCCTTATCTTTAAAAAAAGTTGTTTACATATTTATTTATTTGGCTGCACCAGGTCTTAGGTGCCACTCGTGGGATCTCTGATCTTCTCTGCAGCATGTGGGATCTTTAGCTGTGGTATGATAACTCTTAGTTGTGGCAAGCGGGATCTAGTTTCCTGACCAGGGATTGAACCTGAGCCCCATGCATTGGGAGCGTGGAGTCTTAGCCACTGGACCACCAGGGAAGTCCCTACCTTTTTCTTTACTTTTACAAAAGGTTTAATCTATCTGACAGTGAGTTACAGGAGTTCTTAGATTTAATTTTTATTAAAATTGGTCTCCCTGCTCCTTACCATTATTATTTTTAACTTTGTCTTAAATATTCTTACTGTACGTACCTGTGTCTTTTGTTATAAGTTCTCCCAAATCATTCTTATATAATAGGAGGATAAACAAATAAAAACTAAAAAGGTTTTCTTTAATAGGCCACTTTTTTAAAATGTGAAATGATATACAAGTAGAAATGTTGTATTCTTAAAAAAAGGCTTAGATTTGTAGTATTCAAAATTTGAATTAAAGGGAGTCTGGACGGAGGAGCCTGGTAGGCTATAGTCCATGGGGTCTCAAAGACTCGGACACGACTGAGCGACTTCACTTTCACTTTTCACTTTCATGCATTGGAGAAGGAAATGGCAACCCACTCCAGTGTTCTTGCCTGGAGAATCCCAGAGACAGCGGAGCCTGGTGGGCTGCTGTCTATGGGGTCGCAGAGAGTCAGACACGACTGAAGCGACTTAGCAGCAGCAAGAAGGTATTTTAATTTTATAAAAATTATTCTCCATTTGTAAATTCAAGGAAAAAATCAAAATACTAGTTTATTGTGAAAATCATTTTAATTCATCAATCACATATGACTATTTTATATATTTATTCAAACAAATCCACTGGCTCTTATAGTTGTAAGAACTAATATTCTTTTTTTTTTTTTCAGAGTACAACAGCATTTAATGGTCAGAAACAGTTGTACAGTATTACAGTCAGCCACAGAAGCTGTGCTGGAGGACAGGACCCAATCCTCCCCCACACCAGGCAAAGCAGTATTGGGCAGGAGCTGGCATGTGGCTGGGCCACGTCCTCATCCCTGTGGCCTAAGGGGAGACCATCATTTAATATCCCCAGCTTCCACTACTCTTCAGAGGAGGGGGTGTAAGCCCCACATGCAAGAAGCCCTTGCCCCCAGTGTCAAATGGGATGCAAGAGTTACAATTAAGGGGGAACTCTGTGTAAGGTATTAATGGAGTTCAAAGGGGTAGGGATTACCCCTGTCCTCCATCACCCAAAGGTGCTCACTTTCCCAGTTTCTTCATCCTTTCATCAATGTTGGCAAAGTTCCCCTCAATTGTGGACAGGTTTTCACACATCGTCGTCTGCACCTGAGTCAAGAGGGTGGCATTGTCCTTGAGGGAACAAGCAATCATTTGCTGCGTGGTATCCAAGTGTGTCAGAAGCTGACCAAACTGCATGGCTTGTTCATGCAGCTGCTTGATGGTGACAAGTCTCTGTACCAGCTCAGGAAGGGAGGTGGCGATGGGGCTCCAGCGCTGTATGGTTTCATACAGCTGGTGCACCTTGCTCTGTGTATCTGCATCCTCTACAGAAGCTTTATGCTTGGCAATCTCATTCACTTTTCCCAGCACACTCTGTAACCGAGCCTCCACTTGGTCCAAAACTGCAAGGTCCAGGGCGCCCACCTTCGCCTGCAACAGCTCTACAGTATCCATGAGGCAGGCTCCCTGCAGACCTGCTGAAAGGGGATTCTGAGCATCCTGATCACAGCGTACAGTGGCTTCCAGCTCTGTCAGGCGCTTCTCGAGTTCTGCCACTTTGGCAGCTTGAGAGAACTTGTCCTGCTCAGGCCGAGAATGCAGTTCATAAGTGACCAAGCTGCTATCTGGGGGGGTTCCACTGGTGGTCTTGCCCCCTGAACCAGTCCCTTTGCTGTTCTTTGTTGCTTCCAGCTGCAGCAGTAGGCGCTTAGCCAGAGCTCCATCGGGGTCAGTGAGGTTGATTGCCGCATCTGGTCCCAGCAGCTTCTCCAGATGGGAAGCAACCAGCTGCTGCTTCAGGGCGGCCAGCTGTTTAGCCAGCACCACGGGGGTCAGCTTCTCCTCAGTGGCTGATTCCTTCACTGTCGTCTTGATTTTTTCAACTTCAGTTGTCAGCTCGTGGACTTCATGCAGTAGTCTCTGGTACTTTTGCTGGGGTGTCTCCTTCACTCCCAGACCCTCTCCAAGCATCTCATATTCTCCAGATTCATATCCCGTTCTTTTGGTTTTTCCAATTCGATCTGAGAAATCAAGTCCCTTTGTGCCCACTCTCTTGTCTTTGAACTTGTCATAGGCAGCATTGGGATTGACAATGATGTGCTCCACACTGGTGCTCGTCAGTTCCTCCGCATCAAACTCTGCTTGATCATCCTCAGGCAGGTCGCTGGTTTCATAAACATCTGGCTCGTTCCTGGCAATGCCGGGAAGGTCGGCGTACTTAGGGTCCGCCATGGCGGCGGCGAGGCAGGGTTGGGGGACCGGGGCCTCGGCAGAGCCGGGGCCGGTGCTCGGGTAGGGGAGAGGATGGGTCCTGGTCCGGGTTAACGCGGCCGCAAAGGGCAGAACTAATATTCTTAAATCAAATTTCTATTTAATGTAAGAATCACTTTTGAAAAAGCCTCTGCCCAAATACCTAGTATCTGATAATCTTATACTTCATTGTTAAAAGCTTTTAAAGCATAACAATCAGCTTTCAAATACTATGATCATAATTCTTTGTATGTCATCATTCAAAAGTAAAATACCTTCCATTTTCTTTTACAACCCAACTGTAGGAATCATTCAGTTTTTAAAATGTCATCTTTTAGACTAAAATCTCAAGAAATATTACTTTAAATTAGTAAGAAAGCTTTTACCCCTCACCTGGTTACAAGTATCAGATAAAGAGTGTATCGCTTCTGAAAACATGCTTGCTGAACCCGTATAAATCCAAGCAAGAAATTTGAAGAAGCAGTTTAATCCATTGCTAGGAGAGAAAGAAAAGATAATTTAGCATAGGTTTAGATAAAAATTCCCACCAAAAGCTTATTTATACACATACACACACACACGATTTTGTTCAAAATAAAACAGATTTCTAGTTTATTACACTTTAGGCAAGAGAATACAAATTTGAAGAATATAGATTATCGTTTCACTAAATATTTAAATGAAAGAGGCATGATATGTGCAAACAAATTACTTAAGAACTGATGAGAAAAGAGGGTGTTCTACATTTGGACAAAACGGAATCAGAAAGGAAACTGTGTCTTAGGTAGGTGAAAGAAGATCAGCACGTGATGTAGTTCAGCAGGTCACTGTCAAAGACACGACACTGGTGAAGATCAGGTTGTTTAATTAGGCAGATGCTCGAGGTGAAAACAAAGCTAGACCAAGTAGTCTGGGTCATACTAGAAGATCATACATGCTAAAATAAACATGATTATCTCCTGAGGAAGCTAGTTGTGCTCAGATTTGGACAGTAATAACTAGTATAATTTATCTCAGACACTGTACTTAGTCACTTATTATGTTTTACTATAACTATTATACAAATATTAATAAGTAATAACATCCTCATTTTATAAATGAGGAAACGGGGGCAGGGGGCTTCCTGGTGGTCCAGTGGCTGAGACTCTGCACTCCCAATGCAGGAGACCTGGGTTTGACCCCTGGTCAGAGAATCCTATATGCAGCAACTAAGAGTTTGCATGTTGCGCCTAAAAGATCCCACTGCTGCAACTAAGATCCAGTGCAGCCAAATAAATAATTTTTAAGTAAATAAATAAAAATAAATGAGGAGCCTTACTTCCCCTTCCAGCTACCCTTTTCTCCTCTCCTCTTCAGATAATTTCTTCAAAGAACTGTGTCTGCTCTTGCTGTTTCAGTTTTCCTCATTCTGTATTCAGTCTTCAATCCCTAAACAAGGGCTTCACCACCAACACCTCATAAGATTGTTCTTAACAATATACTGTTTCTTGCTATTAAATTCCTGAAAACATTTTTAATAGTTTCTTTAATCTTATAGAGGTATTTGCCACTATCTTCTTAAAACACTGTCTTCTTTGATTTCTACCAGACTCCTGGTTTTTTCCCCACCTTTCTCTTTACTGTTTCTCAGTCTCTTCTGCAGGCTTTTTTTTTTTTTTTTCTTCTACCAATTTCTTAAATGTGAGCATTCTTCAAGGCTTATTCAGGAGTGCTTTTCCTTCCTCATACATTATAATGTATATACATATACATTCTCCACGTGATCTTAACTATTCCTATGACTTTAATTATTCCCTATATCCTAATAACTCTCTAGTCTTTATCTCTTAATTCAGGTCTCCTTCCTGAGCTTCAAACCAATATGTATTAACAATAATAACCATCAAGTGTATTATATAACAGTATATATAATATAAACACTAAGTATATTATATAATATTATATATTATATATAATATATATTATATATTAATATATAATATTATATAACAACCATATTATATAACAGAAACTATGCTAAGCAGTTTACATACCCTGCATCACATTCCTCCAATATAAAAAGCTTTAGCTGCTAATCCCACTTTATTGACAAAAACAATTATTTCTGTTGACCAGCTCTACTTGGGTGCCCTATAAATACCTCAGACTCAAAAAGGAACCCATTATTTTCTTTGCTCCCACCCTGACTCTTCCTTCCAGTGTTCCCTTTTTCTCAGCGATAGTACAGTATCTATCCAATTGTCCAAGTCAGAAACCTGGGCACCATCACTAGTCAGTCCTCCTAAATTCTTTTTGAACCTAACCATGTCTCTCCACCCCTATTGCCACTATCTGTGTTGTATTATTATAAATGACTCTTAGTCTAGTGCCCCTCCAGTCCTTGAAGATAAGAATTACGTATTTTACCTTCATGTTTCCAGACCACATCAAAATTCCTGACACGTGTAGTATATGTATTTGAGAAATAAAAGCACAAACTAATGAACTACGAATTAATGCTCTTAAATAAATATCCTAAAATAGATTACTCAGTACAATAGATTAAAAGGTAGGCAAAATAATAGAGACCAAGAAGACAGAGGAGAAAAGAAAGAGGCAAAAGCATCAGTTATGTTCTACCGGGTTAAATGGCAGAAAAATAAAGAGGGCAGATTCTCTTCAGTAGTCATAATGCAGGTTGGTTTACTCTAAATGTAACTTCGGCCAACTCAACTTTTTAAAAAAGATTTCTATAAACACCAATGAAAATAGAAGAAAAATTTTCATACAGCGCTTTTATCTTTATCTAGATACCAAGTAATAAATTTATATTCATATATATACATTAAAAACAATGTAATTTATTTTTAAAGGTTTATTTTTCAGTACTTACATGCAAATGGCAACCATCACCACTTTCCCTGGCCCCTTTAAAAAAATTGATGCCGTTCTAGAGCGTGGCTATAAAAACAAAACAAAAACAAAAAAATCTCAAACATTTTTCCAAAAGGCACTATGACCATTATATGTGACTCTGACACACCAGAAAATATCTCCCCTATCAATGCCTCTTCACAACTAGATTTACTTAATTCTTTTTCTCTAGACTTTCCTATTTAAATTGTGGGAAAATGGAAATTGAAAGTGCATGTCCAGAATGTTGTTTATTTCCTTGTAATTCATTTCCTATCTACTCCCAGAAAAATTCTGAGTTGTTTACATTAAAAAACAGAAATAAAGTGATAAAAATATACTGAACTGAAATAACCTAAAATTTTCCATTTCTTGAGCAACTTATTAAATTTTAAAACAAGAACAGCCAAAGCCAGTAAGTCTGTTGCCCCTCATTTAACTCTTGACTATTCTCTAAAGACTGAAGCCCTCAAATAACACTGTGTTTAATTCCAAAACTGAACAAAACAAAAGGAAATCAAACAAGTAGAGAACATATTCAAGGAGAATATTTTTCTTCAGTTAAATATTCTTTGGCTACTCTTTGAATTTATACTTTCTGTGTTTCTTTTCCTGCTCTTTCCTCTCCCGGGAATGCTATCATATGTCACTATAATCTCTCTAAGCTTTACTCATCTTCTTCCATATCTGGCCAAGGGTTACCCTTCTATGTAAAGCCTTCCTTGATCCCCCAGAGAATACTCACACTGCTCCACATTTATGGTTGTACTTTACTTTTCTATTAAAGCAAGTCCTGTATTCTGCCTTATGTAATTTATTCAAGAAATATTTACTGGGCAAGTACTACATACCTGGCACAGTTCTAGATGCTGGAGCACAAGAGTAAACAAAAGAGTCCCTGCCTTCATAGATCTCACGGTCTAGCATAGGAAGGGAAGAATGAATCCGTCATATCTGAGTGATAAATAAAGAAACTAAGACAGAGACTGATAGAACAGAGTTGGGGGTATGACACGGAGGGCTATTTTGATTAGAATACTAAGGGAAAGGAGTTCAGTGATGAGAAGGAAGCAACCATGAAAAATCTGGAAGAATGTTTTAGGCAGAGTATACAGCACATTCAAAGATTCTGACAGAAGTAAGTTTTGTGTGAAGAAAGGATAAAAACAAGGCCGATGTGGCATGAGGGGAACAAAATGCTTTTCTTTTTATCTTGCACTCTGATAATGCTTTGCAGTCAGGTCTGCAGGTTAGGGTTTAAAAAGCACCTACTAAGTTCCTGTGGACAACGGAACAAAAGAGGGAGCTGCAAGCTTTAAAGTGATTCATTTATAAAGTCCGACCATGGTTCCACATTTCTGAGTTATGCCATTTACTGATAAACAAAAACCAGTGTATGTGCATTTTACTACAATGAGAATATACCATATTGTTTGCTTAGTACAGGGGGAAAAAATGAAATTGTTATAGGAATAGTAGAAAATGAAAACATGCTACTCAAGGAAGAAGATGAAAAAGATTTCTTTAGAAGAAAGTTTTGAAAACTTATGGAGTAAACAAGACAGATAGGGAAGGAAAATGAGATTTTAAAACGATAACAGAATGTTATAGTAAGGAAAAAGAGATTCATTGAGCACAAATTGCTCTGAAAGAGAGAATTCCCTGGCAGTTCAGTGGTCAGGACTGGGCTCTTCCACTGCTGGAGTCCTGGAGAACTAAGATTATGTAAGCCTCATGGCACAGCCAAAAAGAGAGAGAGAGAGAGAAAGCTGTAGAAAATGCGAAAATATGTTGGTAATAATTAGGTCAGAAATAGCGATAAGGTCCTGGAGAAGGAAATGGCAACCCACTCCAGAATTCTTGCCTGGAAAATCCCATGGATGGAGGAGCCTGGTAGGCTACACAGTCCACGGGATATCGAAAAGTCAGACATGACTGAGCGACTTCACTTTCACTTTTCATTTTCATGCATTGGAGAAGGAAATGGCAGCCCACTCCAGTGTTCTTGCCTGGAGAATCCCAGGGATGGAGGAGCCTGGTGGGCTGCCATCTATGGAGTCGCACAGAGTTGGACATGACTGAAGTGACTTAGCAGTAGCAGCAGCGACAAGGTCCAAGGAAATCTAGCAGCAAGGGAAGCAAAATCTCAAAAAGCAACAGATCCATAGTAGATGGATAGATTTCAGAGGACTAGGAGGAAAATCAGCATAAAATACTCAAAGAGCTACAAGTAATTTCAAAGTGACACTATCATTTCAATCCCAGGTGGCGCAAGTAGTAATGAATTCACTTGCCAATGCAGTAGATGCAAGAAACTTGGGCTCGATCCCTAGGTTGGGAAGATCGCCTGGAGTAGCAAGTGGCCACCCACTCCAGTATGCTGAAAGACTATCCCAAGAAGTTCGAGAATTAGGATTAGAAGGAAAGGCACAAAGAAGTAGAAATATTAAAGGGAAAATGTATTAAAGGGATAAGAAATAAGATATCAGTTAGAACACTGAACATTGAGAGAGTGCGTGTGCCAAACCTAAAATATAGTGAGTTCATATATTTCACTATTGGAGTTCCCATAAAATGAAGAAGAATATAAAAGAATATAATAAGAGAAGGAAGTGTCTGGATCAGAGAGAAAAAGGATACAAAGTAGGTGGGTGAGAAGGAGGTTTAAGAGGGAGGGGATATGTTTATACATATGGCTGATTCACTCTGTTGTACAGCAGGAGCTGACACATTGAGAAGCAATCATACTCCAATAAAAAATAAATAAATAATAAAAAGACAAAAAAAAAAAGAAGATATTTTTATTCCAGGCAACATGAATAATCCTGTTATGTTTTAGAGAAGGAAACCAACCATCTTTAGTGAGAGTCTCAAGTGAGTGTTCCTAGAAGGAATATGGAAACAGTAGGAAATTCAATACTAAAGTCTTATTCTATTACTATTTTTAAAAAAAGTATAATAGAAATTTTATTCAAAATCTGTAACATTTCAAGGCTGATGAGTATTAATCTTCAAAAGGGCTCTAAGTGACACAGATTTCAGAAGTCAAACAGCTGCTATTCAAAAATCTGGTGCTGATGATCCTCCATGCAAAAAAGATATAAAGCTAGCAGTAAGTCTTCCCAGGAGGCAGATCTCACCAGCCTAAATTACTCCATAGCAAGAGGCAGGGGCGGAGTCTGTCAAGGCATAGAAGTAACTCACACAACATACAAAGGCCCTACCACCGAAGAGAATCCAGGTCTTCAGTGCAGCACTGGGGTGCCAGAAATGCAGGGCTCAAAAGGGAAATGGAAGTTAAGAGGCTTTGAATACGATGAATGGGAAAGAAAAGCATATCAAATAAGGTATGACTACAGTTGTCATCATTGCTAATTTCTAAATTTTCCAAGAAGGAAGCAATGACTCAAATTTAAGTCAGAAGAAAAGAGACAATTTGCAAAGCTAGCCCTTTCTCCAGGTATGGTGCTCACTTCTTGACAAGAGACACCTCCAGCTCAATTTAAAGGCAAGGCTGACTCTGAACATGACTACTTGGCATCGTGGAAGTGTCAGTGGCTTTGACAAGAGCTATTTCAGTGGAGTGGTGGGAATGCAAGTCCAATGAAGGACTCAGGAGAAAATAAGAAGTGGACAGTAAAAGTAAGCTTTCTATACTGGTCCCAATATTAATTTCCTTCTGGTAGGAACGAAAATAAGAGTATTCTGGCACATTTGTAGATAAGGCAGTAAATGTGGTGATGGAAAGATAACGTATTTTTTTTTAGCAGATTAGATCTACCTTGGAATAGGATCACAGACATGCTAGATTTTCATCATGGACAGATTCTAGGATTTTATGTGAAATACATACTCAACATAACATTAAAAGAAAAATATTCTTACCTTGGTATTTCCCAGAAAGTCTCTATATTCCCTCAGTATTTTTTGGTTTCTAAATAGCCCTATAAAAAAAGAATTACGAAATACATTTAGCTCATACATATTCTTATCCTTTCACATTTTAGATTAACACAATTATTCTAAGACTATGTTAAATGGTCTTCTCCCAGATACAAACAAAAATATCAGGTGATGGTAAGAAATCTGAATTTGCAACTTGATTAAAAAATGGGTTAAGGACGTGGATAGACTTTTCTCCAAAGATGATATACAGCTGGCTAACAAGCATATGAAAAGATGCTCAGATCACTAATCATCAGAGAAATGCAAATCAAAACCACAATGAGGTATCACTTCACAGCCATTAGAATGGCTACTACCACAAAACAAAAAACAAAGAGAAAGAAAAAATAACAAGTGTAGGCAAGGAATGCAGAGAAATTGGAGATCTTGACTATACTGGTAGGATTATAAAATATTGCAACTGCTATCAAAAATAATATAGAGGCTCCTCAAAAAATTAAAAACTATCATATGATTTAGTAATACCACTTCTGGGTATACATCCAAAAAAAAATGAAAGCACTGTCTCAAAGAGGTTATTTTCACACCCTAATTTATCACAGCACCATTCACAATGGGCAAGAAGTGAAAGCAACCAAAACGTCCACGGACAAATAAATGCTGAACCATGTGGTATATACATACAACGGAAATCCTGTCACATGGACGAACCTTGAGAACATTACGCTAAGTGAGGTAACTTAGTCAAAAAGACAAACACTGAATGACTCCATTTATACGTGGTATCTATAGGAGTCAGAGTCATAGAAACAGAAAAAAAGAGTAGCTACCAGGAGCTAGAGGGACAGGAGAACTGTTGACAAGTACAGCTTGAGTGCAGCAAGATGAGTTATTTAAGCTTGATATAAGAGCCAATTCTCCATCTATAGCTCAAAGTTTAAAAATAAGGAAAAAATATTTTATTAGTGTGCTTTCTCAAATTCTGTACTTTAAGTATGTCCTCTAATATATGTAAAGGCTATTCACAGCATCATTATTTTAACAGTAAAAGACTGGAAACGACCTAGGTGAAAAGGACTGAATAAACTCTGGTGCACCCCCAAAATGGAGTGTTATAAAAGAAATGAAGAAACCTCTCTGTTTCCTGCTATGGAATGTTCTCTGGGACACATAATCAAGTTAAAAAAAAACAAGCACAGAAAGTACATAGACTATGCCTTATTTATGAAAAGGAGGGTCTAAATTGCCAGTATGTATGCTATTTTAGTAAAAATAACACTCAAACTAATTTTTTAAACAATTACCTATGCTAGAGGGAGGGAAAAGGGTGGAAAAGACAAGGATGGAAGCTAAACTTCTCTAAAGTATTTTGTCTTTAAAGTATTTGAGGTGACTTCGGAACTATATAAATGTTTTACAAAATTATAAAATAAAAATAAATCAAATTTCTTAAAATCAGAAGCAGAACGAAACAAACGAACCTATTTTTATATCTAGTAGATGGTTTATCCATACAGTGAGAAATTACAAGTGACTTTAAAACACAGGCATTTGACTGTACATCCCTAGTGAGATATACAGTAAAGACAAAAAGAAAAATAGAAATCTTAAATCACCTTACTAGCAAGAATACTGATACTAATAGTTTGAAACAACACTGTATTCTGTCTATATGTGTGTGTACATACATAAAGAATAAAAAATGTAATTAATGATGTTAATGAATTAAGAAATAAGATTTTCAGAGTAAGAGATACAAAGGAAAAAACGGAGGGAATAAGTTTATCAAAATAACCTACATATTTTCTCTTAAGAAACAAAAAGTATGTCCTAACTCTGTCCACTGAAATACCTTAAAAATATATCAACCTATTAAAAAAAACTGAGTACCCCTAATGCCCACAGAAAAAATGGAGTAGCCATCATGGTCAACAAAAGAATTCGAAATGCAGTACTTGGATGCAATCTCAAAAACGACAGAATGATCTCTGTTCGTTTCCAAGCCAAACCATTCAATATCACAGTAATCCAAGTCTATGCCCCAACCAGTAACACTGAAGAAGCTGAAGTTAAACGGTTCTATGAAGACCTACAAGACCTTTTAGAACTAACACCCAAAAAAGATGTCCTTTGCATTACAGGGGACTGGAATGCAAAAGTAGGAAGTCAAGAAACACCTGGAGTTAACAGGCAAATTTGGCCTTGGAATATGGAATGAAGCAGGGCAAAGACTAATAGAGTTTTGCCAAGAAAATGCACTGGTCATAACAAACACCCTCTTCCAACAACACAAGACTCTACACATGTACATCACCAGATGGTCAACAATGAAATCAGATTGATTATATTCTTTGCAGCCAAACATGGAGAAGCTCTATACAGTCAACAAAAACAAGACCAGGAGCAGACTGTGGCTCAGATCATGAACTCCTTATTGCCAAATTCAGACTTAAATAGAAGAAAGTAGGGAAAACCACTAGACCATTCAGGTATGACCTAAATCAAATCCCTTATGATTATACAGTGGAAGTGAGAAATTAGACTTAAGGGCCTAGATCTGATAGAGTGCCTGATGAACTATGGACTGAGGTTGGTGACATTGTACAGGAGAAAGGGATCAAGACCATCCCCATGGAAAAGAAATGCAAAAAAGCAAAATGGCTGTCTGGGGAGGCCTTACTGAGCTGTGGAAAGAAGAGAAGCAAAAAGCAAAGGAGAAAAGGAAAGATATAAGCATCTGAACGCAGAGTTCCAAAGAATAACAAGAAGAAATAAGAAAGGCTTCCTCAGCGATCAATGCAAAGAAACAGAGGAAAACAACAGAATGGGAAAGACTAGAGATCTCTTCAAGAAAATTAGAGATACCAGGGGAACATTTCATGCAAAGATGGGCTCGATAAAGGACAGAAATGGTATGGACCTAACAGAAGTAGAAGATATTAAGAGGTGGCAAGAATACACAGAAGAACTGTACAAAAAAGATCTTTACGGCCCAGATAATCACGATGGTGTGATCACTGACCTAGAGCCAGACATCCTGGAATGTGAAGTCAAGTGGGCCTTAGAAAGCATCACTACGAACAAAGCTAGTGGAAGTGATGGAATTCCAGTTGAGCCATTTCAAATCCTGAAAGATGATGCTGTGAAAGTGCTGCACTCAATATGCCAGCAAATTTTGGAAAACTCAGCAGTGGTCACAGGACTGGAAAAGTTCAGTTGTTATTCCAATCCCAAAGAAAGGCAATGCCAAAGAATGTTCAAACTACCACACAATTGCACTCATCTCACACACTAGTAAAGTAATGCTCAAAATTCTCCAAGCCAGGCTTCAGCAATATGTGAACCGTGAACTTCCAATGTTCAAGCTGGTTTTAGAAAAGGCAGAGGAACCAGAGACCAAATTGCCAACATCCGCTGGATCATCAAAAAAGCAAGAGAGTTCCAGAAAAACATCTATTTCTGCCTTTTTTTTTTTTGAGCTCAAACATCCATTTATTTCAAAGCAGTAAGAATTTAAAATTATAAAAACCTTTCCGCTGTTGAACATGTAGAGGGTGAGGTCAGAGACAAAGGGGAGGGAAGGTGGGACGCCCGGGCAGTGTGTGCGGGCGCCCGGCCCAGCCGGGTTGTCCCTGGGGAGGCCGAGCTCCCTCCGCAGCCTGGAAGGGTGGGTCCTCCGAGCCTCCTCCGCGGCGGGCCCGGTGGCGCTGCAGTCCGTGGGCGCGTGGGCTGTCTGCTGTTGCCCTGGGGGCTGGTTAGCCGGTTTGCTCAGGAGCTGCTGGCCGGGTTCTCATTGCCAGGTGAGCTGGAGGACGAGGAGGAGGAGGAGGAGAAGCTCACCCCAGCCAGGCCCGGGGGGTCAGTGGCCGTGTTCTGTCCTGTGAGGCTTTTTCGGCAGACGGGGCAGCTGT
>NW_011495013.1:1898901-1899833 GCF_000754665.1 Bison bison bison | reverse complement strand
CGTACCGGTGCCGGGAGTGCTGCTCTCGCTCCCGCCGGCTCTCGGGGTCCCTGCTATCATCAGCCTGTGCCCCAGCGGGGAACGTGGGGATCTCAAAGCTGTCGTCAAAGATGCCGAAAGCAAAGTGCCCATAGCCCTGCGGCAGCGTGAACAGGGGCTGGTCCACATTCTGCAGAGAGGAGGGCCATCATCATGGGAGAGGGGCCAGGGCTGGGCGGGAGGTGGGCAGCCCTCACAGGGAGCGGGGAGGCTGCCTCTCACCTCGAACGGTTGCTGCCGGCTCTGGTCCGCAGAGGCTGTGGAGGGGGCTGAACCATTCTCTGCACTCCTGTTCTCTTCCGGAAGCTCCTCGATAAACCCAGACTCGCATCTTGGGCAGATGTAATCCGGCAGGCGCGGCACGATTTTGACTGAGCAGCAGTGGCAGAAGTACCGTCCGGGCTGCGGCGACTCCTCGGCCATGGCCACCGCCGCCTCCTCCGCGGCGCCCGCCACCGGCTGTTTGCTGCTCCCTCGCCGGTTGTTTGATTATATCTAAACGATCATGAACTTCCTGATGTTCAAGCTGGTTTTAGAAAAGGCAGAGGAACCAGAGATCAAATTGCCAACAGCCGCTGGATCATGGAAAAACCAAGAGAGTTCCAGAAAAACATCTATTTCTGCTTTATTGACTATGCCAAAGCCTTTGACTCTGTGGATCACAATAAACTGTGGAAAATTCTGAAAGAGATGGAAATACCAGACCACCTGACCTGCCTCTTGAGAAATCTGTATGGAGGTCAGGAAGCAACAGTTAGAACTGGACAAGGAACAACAGACTGGTTCCAGATAGGAAAAGGAGTACGTCAAGGCTGTATATTGTCACCCTGTTTATTTAACTTATATGCAGAGTACATCATGAGAAACGCTGGGCTGGAAGAAGCACAAGCTGG
>NW_011495013.1:1896378-1898706 GCF_000754665.1 Bison bison bison | reverse complement strand
AGAAAAGTTATGACCAACCTAGATAGCATATTGAAAAGCAGAGACATTACTTTGCCAACAAAGGTCCATCTAGTCAAGGCTATGGTTTTTCCAGTGGTCATGTATGAATGGGAGAGTTGGACTGTGAAGAAAGCTGAGCGCCGAAGAATTGATGCTTTTGAACTGTGGTATGGGAGAAGACTCTTGAGAGTCCCTTGGACTGCAAGGAGATCCAACCAGTCCATTCTGAAGGAGATCAGCCCTGGGATTTCTTTGGAAGGACTGATGCTAGAGCTGAAACTCCAGTTCTTTGGCCACCTCATGCAAAGAGCTGACTCATTGGAAAAGACTCTGATGCTGGGAGGGGTTGGGGGCAGGAGGAGAAGGGGATGACAGAGGATGAGATGGCTGGATGGCATCACTGACTCTATGGACGTGAGTCTGAGTGAACTCCGGGAGTTCGTGATGGACAGGGAGGCCTGGGGTGCTGCAGTTCATGGGGTCGCAAATAGTCGGACACGACTCAGTGACTGAACTGAACTGAATGCCCAGAGGTCTCTAAATTTTATTTCCTATTAAGAGGAAAAGGGGCTCCTACTATAAATGCTGATTACCAATCTGGGGCAGGGTAGTGGTTACTGGAGGGGAAGCGGCAAGGTTGAGGGGAAAACGGGTAAAATGAATCAACTGTGTGGTATCAGCTGGAAACTAAATTTTTGGTGGTAATCAAGTTGTAGGGTAAACAGAAATAGAACATAAATGTTATGTAAACCAATGTTACCTCAGGAAAAAGTAAATTAAGAAAGTAAACATTTCATTCCTGTAGATTTAAATGCAGGTCTGTTTAGCTTATCTGTGAATATAAAGATACTAAACAGCTGTTTGCTTCTTCTGAGAGGCCAAAACCCCTTAGAAACTAGGATTCACTTTTACAACAGGTACAATCTTCAAATCGGACCCTGAGTTTTAATATTTATATGTCTTATAGAAACGACAAATTAGCTTTCCTTGCTCTCATGATCTTTAAAAAGCTATAGAGAGAAAAACAAACATATTGTTTTTATAAAATAATTAAACCCCAAAATGAAAACTGGCATTTGCTAGAACCAACAAAGCCAAACACAAGAGGTAGGCAACCACTAGGGAGGACACAGTTATTATAGACACAGGTCTCATTTACAAGTTGCTTTTCAGTTAACTCGGCTTTAAACTGAATATACTTACTTTCTCTATATTCTATTTCTGCTTCCTTACGAAGTTTTTTCTCTCTGGCAAGAGCTTCAGGACTTCCCCAAACTTCCAGAGATCTATGTACATACACATGGCCACCATTCAGTAATATAATTTTAATGACTTCATGAAAATCATATTTAAATCTAGACAACTGAAAACTATATGAAAATTTAACAAATCATAGGTCCTTTAGGAAAAATATAAAGCACTTAAGAAAGTTTTCTAAATTAAATCCACACAATAAGAATAAATTCAACAGCAAATTTTCTTAAAAAAATCTAATTTTTTTTGCTAATTAATATATACTAGTAACTCTCAAACAAATCTGCAAATGCAAAAATATTCTGCTTTTGGATTTTCCTGGTGGTCCAATGGCTACAACTCCGTGTGCTCCCAATGCAGGCGGCCTGGGTTTGATCCCTCGTTGGGGAACTAGATCCCTCGTGCTGCAACAAAGAGCTCATATGCCACAACTAAAGAGTTTGCATGTTGCAACTAAAGATTCTGCATGCTACAACTAAAGATCCTGCATGCCACAAAGAAGATCAAAGATCCTGCGTGTCACAATTAAGACCTGGTGCAGCCAAATAAATAAATAAAAGTAAATACTTTTATTTAAATACTTTTTTAAAAAAAAAGTATTTTTTAAAGTATTTTATTTAAAAAAAGTATTTTTTAAATACTTTTTTAAAAATATGTATATATTCTGCTTTTAAAACATATCATTTTAAAAATTCTGAGTCTATCTAAAATGGATTTTTATTAATCCCAAATTCAGCTTGTATTTTATCCTAAAAGAACTATGTTCTTACTTTGCCTCCACATCTGATCTCAAGTATACAGTAAAGGACTCAGTATCTTCATGAGGACTTCGTCGTCTGATTTTTCGAAGCTGTTCCAGATCACTGAAGAAAGAAATATGTTGAATTTACTCAGAGAAGGTTCATATAGTTCAGGATTATTAAGGGCAGATAAAAACCACTAAGCCTCATTTTCGGAGAAGGCAATGGCACCCCACTCCAGTACTCTTGCCTGGAAAATCCCATGGATGGAGGAACCTGGTGGGCTGCAGTCCATGGGGTCGCTAAGAGTCGGACAAGACTCAGTGACTTCACT
>NW_011495013.1:1852528-1896278 GCF_000754665.1 Bison bison bison | reverse complement strand
TCACTTTCATGCATTGGAGAAGGAAATGGCAACCCACTCCAGTGTTCTTGCCTGGAGAATCCCAGGGACAGGGGAGCCTGGTGGGCTGCCGTCTCTGGGGTCGCACAGAATCGGACACAACTGAAGCGACTTAGCAGCAGCAGCAGTGCCTCATTTTAAAAGCTAAAGGTGGATAGCCTGTAAAAATCAGTTTAAAGATGATATTTTGTACATAAAACTGGTTTAGAAAGAGTTGAAAACCTAAGAATTACTCTTGACTCAATATAGATACCATAATATAATAGGTAGTGAGTCAAATCCTTAAACAGTGCTTGTCCTTTATCTGCTATGGATATACCACTGCAATATCTGAAGTATGAATAAAAAAAAAAGTAGAAAGAACACAGATTAGAGTATTACTCCTCTATTTGAGAATGTAAACTTAATATTCACAGTCATTTGTTTACATCCAGATTAATTGTCATTGTTCAGTCGCTAAGTCGTATCCGACTCTTTGCAAGCCCATGAACTGCAGCATGCCAGGCTTCCCTGTCCTTCACTATCTCCCTGAGTTTGCTCCAATTCATGTCCAGACTAATACTAAGTGGTAATATCATTCATAGGTATCAATTTATAAAGAGTATATGTCAATTTCATGCCATTTAATTATTTTCCTTTCTCTTAAATTCTGAAAGGTTGATACATGCATCAAGTCACTCTGCTAAACAGTCATTCTAAATTTGATCATTGGTCTTCCTAAGGAAATTTTGTAATAGCAATAAAAGACCTATAAACAAAAATCTGAGGAATTCCCTAGTGGCCTAGTGGTTAGGATCCCGGCTTTCTTGCTGTGGCCTAGGATCAATCCCTAGCCAGGGAACTAAAATGTTGTAAGCCGTGTGCTGCAGCCAAAAAATAAAAAAGTAAAGGTCTAGACCAGGTAGCAAAAGATACGTATTCTGATTCCCACTCTGTCACTGACTCACTAAATGAACCAGGTCATTGCTAACATCTTTATTATATTTCCTGGCCTATAATATGGAGATACCTATACCTAACCTACTTTACTCACAAAGTTTTTGTATGGGAAACAAAATATAGTTTTATAGCATTATTACAATTGGTTATTGTTTCAATATTTATAGAAGTTATAAAACTGATTATAGGAATCCTTATTTACTGATATTATACCATATGCTACCCACTCCAGTATTCTGGCCTGGAGAATTCCAGTCCATGGGATCACAAAGAGTCAGACGCGATTAAGGGACTTTCACTTTATACTCTAGAAGATGTACCATGGTGGGGGTGGTGGAGGGAGAGCCTAGATCATCTGATGTCTAAATTGCCAAGAAATCTTCCACTTAAATATATAGCTTTCCTAGACAAAAGAGGGGAAAACATTTAAATTTGTAAAAAAATATACCTCAATAAATCTCTTCAGTTAGAAGAAAATAATAAGATACCAGAAAGAAGTAAAATAATTTACACTCAACACAAACCACAGCTGGAATGTGAACATAATAAAATTGCTCTACCAAAAAAACCCCAAATTTTAAAGCTATATTAATATACAAATACTCTTATTGATAATTCTGCTACATGTTAACAATAGAACTCCTAAGGTTCTTATGTAACACATAGATTTTTGAAGAACCTACTTTTTTGAGTTAAAGGAGCCAAGAAAGACTGGAATTGCTCAAGCTGGAGCAGTCTTCAGTTTAATAAGCTAACAATTTTAACATTTAAAAAAAAATATTTTTAACTGAAAAAAAATATTTCTTCAATTTAGGAAGGAACCACAGTAAAGTTTCCAAATGGATGGTATCTGGTAACAAATTCTATGAAGTAACTGGTTATTTAGATTAGATAGAACAAACCACTACATTTAAAAAAAAATTACCATACCTGGATTTGAGGCAGAACTCATTCATCGCTCTGACTCCAGTGATGAAATTATTCTGAGTATACTTTGGTCCATATTCCCTCTTTTTAAGAACTGCTTTGACTAAAACCAAAGAAAAGGAAAACATACTAAATATGCACACTGGAAGTCACATTTGAAGATAAACATATACTAATTTTTAAGTGGGTCACTAGTGAGTTCCATAGAAAACAGGTTTTTCCTGATGCACTGGATGGCATCTGGGGAAAATAAAGTCTACTTCAAGTACAGAATGCTGCTGCTGCTGCTGCTAAGTCGCTTCAGTCGTGTCCGACTCTGTGTGACCCCACAGACGGCAGCCCACCAGACTCCCCCGTCCCTGGGATTCTCCAGGCAAGGACACTGGAGTGGGTTGCCATTTCCTTCTCCGATTCATGAAAGTGAAAAGTGAAAGTGAAGTCGCTAAGTCGTATCTGACTCTTTGAGACCCCATGGACTGCAGCCTACCAGGCTCCTCCGTCCATGGGATTTTCCATGCAAGAGTACTGGAGTGGGGTGCCATTGCCTTCTCCGCAAGTATAGAATAGGACAGAATTAAACTCGCAACCACCCAGCTTTTAACTCCATAGTTCATCAGTGCATGCTTGCATGCCAAGTCTCTTAGGTCATGTCCGACCCTTTGTGACCCACCAGATTCCTCTGTCCATGGGATTCTTCAGACAAGAATACTAGAGTGGGTCAGGGGATCTTCCCAACTGATGCCAAAAGATCAACCCTTTGTCTAAAGGACACCTTGCAAAGGTATCACTGGTCTGTTAAATCGTACTAGTACAATTTAAATTGCTTGGAAAATCTAAGTGAAAATGAACTGAAGTTTCAATTAAAAAATTACATGCTGGTTCAGTGTTTTATAAACACCGGTGAAACCAGCATTAAAAAAAAAAAACAGAAACAGAAAGTAATCAAGGAGTATTGCATATAATGAAGAATCAGCAGTTTTTGTGAAAACTTTTGTTTCAGTTACATATAATAATCTATATATATACTAAATCATTAGTACTTCCTATGTGGGTTGCAGTCAAAAAACTCTGAAATTCACTGAACGATTTCACATAAAGTAACAAAGGTGAAATAAATATATGTAACATTTTATTAGTTAAAAATTATAGGAAGTTAATTATAGATTATAGGTAAAACACTGCCTTCTATTAAAATATTCCCCTATTATCAAGTATCAAACTGTTCATAAAAAATGACACATCAATAACAAAATACCAATTTGGCATCAGTTATACCCTGTGGATTAAAAATTACAGCCAACATTGGTCTGTTCATTTTTATAAAGTTAGACTTTTAGTCACATGATATAGATAAATAGCATAAGCATATCTTGGAAAAGCAGGAGAAATACAGCAGAAACTCATGTGTTCTGTTTCAAATTGTCGCCAAGTTACTTCATATTCTATTCTCATATCTAGTAACTACCAAGTCTTCTGTTGTACTTGCAAACTGAAAGAATAAATTAAGACTAAATTATCCACCACTGAAGAAGGTAAAAAGACTCTTAAAACATAAACTATGAAAGTCAAAATTCACAAATCATAGTTAATAAGAACATTTCAAAAATAAAGTTCAATAAAAAAATCAAAACTTTATTTGAAAAAAGTATATAAGGAAGTTCACGTTTCTTTTTGCATAAGTTTAAGTCTCTGAACTACCTTATTGTAATAATCCTAAAATATTAAATTCAAATAAGCTTCTCAGAGAGGAGAAATACATCTCTCTTCAAAAAGATTAATTTTTTCTAATTACTTTTTAATAATTTCTTCAAAGTATCTAGAAATCCCTGTTGGCCTGTCCTGGCCCAGATTATTGATGGTAACACAACATTAAGTATTCTTAATTGTGACCATACAGTATATATCATCTCCAAAGTTATCCTATAAAAAAGAAGTCCCATTCTCAGCACCACCATAGAGGAGAAAACTATGACTCAGAAAAATCAAGTGAACTGCTCAAAGCCATAAAGCTGGTACATGCTAAAGCTACAAACTGAATTTACTTTTGTCTGACGCCAAAGCCATGGTGATCCTACTCACAGAATTAGTACCTCCATGAAATATGCTACTTTGGACATGGGAGCCATAGCCCAATTATAAAGAAGAGAACTGCAAACAAGAATTCCTTCATTACTTAATCACTCCTAGAAATGGAAATCAAGAATGTCCAAACTATCTCGATTTCAACATGCCACAGGCATTGGCCTCTAGTTCCTTATTAATCACATTACTTTTCTAAAAATGATAAAACCTTTTTTATTTGCCTTTACTCCTTTCTTTGGGCTTTTGAAAATAACAATTACCATAAAATTTATGACCAGAATGCAAATTTCAGTAGAAAATTAGTTTATAAATAGAACAAATCCTTATGGTCAATATATTTTTTTAAAAGTAAAAATGAATACACCTTTATAACCATAAAGATATCTATATAAACTAATTTTATATATTTAATTCAAAACACCTTTATAATAAAAAACAATAAAATATATTTACCTCTTACTTGGAGAGGTTCTTGCTTAATAATTGGAGCTTTCAGTTCTGCACCCATATTTTCTGCTGTAAAGATTAAAAGTTATTTTAAGTAGTTGTTTTCATATAAACCCTATAAACTTAATTAACATTTGCTAAAACAATCTGCTGCTGCTGCTGCTAAGTCGCTTCAGTCGTGTCCGACTCTGTGCGACCCCATAGACGGCAGCCCACCAGGCTCCCCGTCCCTGGGATTCTCCAGCCAAGAACACTGAAGTGGGTTGCCATTTCCTTCTCCAATGCATGAAAGTGGAAAGTGAAAGTGAAGTCACTCAGTCATATCAGACTCTTAGCAACCCCATGGACTGCAGCCTACCAGGCTCCTCTGTCCATGGGATTTTCCAATCTGGCAATGTATAAAAAAGATAATATATCACAGACCAAGATAAATCCGAGGATTTATTTTAGGAATGAAAGAGTAGTT
The DNA here is from genome assembly GCF_000754665.1 of Bison bison bison. NCBI lineage: Eukaryota > Metazoa > Chordata > Mammalia > Artiodactyla > Bovidae > Bison > Bison bison. The sequence goes on along the minus strand of NW_011495013.1, from coordinate 1,891,399 downwards.
AAACATTGTTGTTTAGTTGCTGAGTCACGTCTGACTCTTCTGCAACTCCATGGACTATAGCCTGCCAGGCTCCTCCGTCCAGGGGATCTCCCAGGCAAGAATTCTGGAGCAGATTGCCATTTCCTTCGCCTGAGGGTCTTTCTGACCCAGGGATTGAACCTGCATCTCCTGCACTGGCAGGGAGGGTTCTTTACTACTGAGCTCCCAGGGAAGCCCAGTTAAACATTAGAAAATCTATTAATTCCTCTCATTAACAGATCGAAGGAAAAAAACTGTAGAATCATTTCAGGAGCTAACCAAAAAGCACTTAAAATACAGCACCCATGCAAGTTTCAAACCTTTTTAAGAAAAATTAGCACAAAAGGAATTTCCTTGGAGGGTAAAGCAAACCTGTAACAAATACCGTATTCAATGGTAAAAATTTAGACGCAACCCTTTAAAACAAGGAACAAAACAAGGGCACATGCTGTTGATTTTTCCACCCCCAAACTGTTCTAGAGATGCTCTTCAATGAAGAAAGGATGACTATTAAATGGTTATTGGAACAACGGTACAACCCTCCCCCACTTCAAAAAACATTTAATAAAATGAAACTGTAATCTACCTCATACCATAACCAATTCCAGGAAAATTAATGATTAAAGACTAAGGTATTTATATGATTAGGTGGCACTAGTGGTAAAAAATCCACCTGCCAGTGCTGGAGACGCAAGGGGTGAAGGTTCAATTTCTAGGTTGGGAAGATCCCCTGGAGGAGGAAATGGCAACCCACTCCAGTATTCTTGCCTGGGAAATCCCATGGACAGAAGAGCCTGGCCGGCTACAGTCCATCGGGTTGCAAAGAATAGGACATGACTGAGGCAACTTAGCATGCATGCATGCATGATTAACAGACAACAATATATAGAGAAAAGCAAGCTGCAAACCAGGCGACTGTATTTCCAACAAATACAATCAACAAAGGATAAGTATGAAGAATACTTAAGAATTCCTCCAAATGTGTTAAGAGAAAGACAGAAAGGGGCAGAATACAAGAACAAACTTGCACAGGAAATGCAAATAACTAATAAACATGTGAAGAGATGATAGCCTCATTATTAACAGAATCCAAATGAAATCACAAGATGCCATTTAACAACCACTGGATTACGAAATATGAGAAATATGATAACCCTAACGTTGGCAAGGGTGTGGAGCAATGGCAAGTCATACACTACTGGCTGAAAGACAAACAGGGATAACCAAACTGGCATTATCTAAAGTGGCTCAGACGGTAAAGCGTCTGCTACAATGCGGGAGACCTGGGTTCGATCCCTGGGTCAGGAAGTTCCCTGGAGAAGGAAATGGCAACCCACTCCAGTACTCTTGCCTAGAAAATCCCATGGATGGAGGAGCCTGGTGTCCATGGGGTCGCAAAGAGTCGGACACAACTGAGCGACTTCACTTTCACTTTCAATGTAGCTGAACACAAGCATAACCTACAACTTAGCAATTCTATTTCTAGGTCAACATACTCGGCACACAGAAACTTGTACAAGGGCATAAAAAGATGAGCATTCAAAGCAGTGCTGTGTTCTGCTGTTTCAAACTGGAAACAACCCAAACGTCCACAGGCATGAGAACAAATAAAGAAACCATGTTATATTCATTCAGCAGCATTTTGTACATCAATAAAGAAGAAAAAACATAATAATGGCTATCTTTCTTTGCACCTCTACTATTAAGGTAACTGCAAGCATTATTTAAGCACTTAATGTGCATCAACTCATTTAATTCACACAAGAGCCCCCAAAAGTATATGCTGTAATTATCTCAATGAAAATTAATGAACCAGACACATATACAATTAAGATAAATCATGGCAAAAAATTTTAATGAAAAAATAAATCACAGAAGCATACAATAAACTATCACAATAAACTAAGCTAAACAATTAAGGACATATACAATTCTCTAAATCTATTCCTTTTTTCTTACTCAAGAGACGGAAACACAAAATTCAGGACAGTCACATGGATACAAAGGGTGAAAGGAACTATGAAAAGAAGTATTAAGGATAACAAGAATGTGATCAAAAATGCAAGGTCAGGTTAGGTGGTAAATTACAAGGTTAGGTGGTAAATTATAGGTGTTGATTACATATATTCTTATACATGTATCAAGTAGTTTGTAATAAAAACCTCATCCTTAAAATATCTTCCCTTATTATATTTATACCCTCATTCAATAATAAAATAACATTTTTGAGCCTATTAATAGCTTACATTTACTAACTACTTACCATGTGCCATACACAGTACTATGTCCTTGACATGCATTATTTCGCTTAATCCTCACAAAGCTGCTCTGAGGTAAGTACTATTATTATCTTCATCTTATTTATCTTATTTGGAACTTGCCTCAAAGTCACATAGCTAGTATTTTAAATATGGAAGCACAGTCAGGATTAAAACCCAAGTCATTTTATTAGTCTATTCTTTTAACCACTTTCCAACACTGCCTCTATATTTAAAATACTAGTTGGTTTATAAGTTGATATTTGTATGTTTTCAGGAAAAGAGGACAGAAGTGAAAACTGGATCAGCAATGTGGAGATCACTGGTAACCTTTTGACAACAGCAGTTTCAGCAGAAAGAGTAGTGATGGAAGCAACAGGTAGAGGTGAGAAAGGGAGATGAGACAGTGAAAGCAGTATCTGGACTTTCAGTAAGAGCTGGAAAAGAGAACGGAATCAAGGAATCATTATTTATCAAAAATAAAATAATGATTTTATTTTTATAGAGGTAGAAGTAATGAAATAGGGAAAATAATCGTTTCTACATATTTAGAATATGCATCTATATAAATGATAGGCAACACCAGACTTCTGCCACCTTACTGTCTGTCTTGTTTACCATCCTTTTTTTTTTCTTGCCTTTATTTTTGCCTTTCTGGCCATCTGTTAGATTGATAAAATTGATAAAATTTTCTATATTCTCCTCTCACCCCACCTGCTGGTTTTTGAATTTACAAGATTAAAGTTCTACTGTTTTCATGATTCCATTTAGAAACTTAACATACATGCTTTCCTGTCAATCTCTCTAATCATCTGTAAGGTTATTCACCATCTCTACCTTCCTCTGAACAAGAAAAGTATCTGTAACCACTGAAATTTCTTTTATCTTACTACTCTAAAATTTCAGCATTTAATATAGTTTACTTTTACTATCAATAACTTTACTAACACATTTAAACTATTTCTTGCTCTTCATTGTCCCAACCCTTCTTTGCCTGAGTTTACTCTGCAATCTGTAAGAAACATGTATTTGAATAGTTGTGTTTTTTTTTAATATGGGTGGTTTAGTAGTAAATGATAAGTCATATTTACATGTGAAATGTTATTTTGCCTTTCCCCTGGAATGATTATTTGCGCGCTCAGTTGCGTCCAACTCTTCGCGACCGCATGAACTGTAGTCTGCCAGGATTCTCTGTCTGTGGAATTCTCCAGGCAAGAATACTGGAGTGGGTAGCCATTTCCTTCCCCAGGGGATCTTCCCAACCCAGGGACTGAACCTTCATCTCCTGCATTGGCAGGTGGATTCTTTACCACTAGTGCTACCTGGGAAGCCCAAGAGCCCATAAGATTGAACTTATTAGATGATATAATCCTTCTAAAGCCCCAGTGATTATTTAGACCATGTAAAATTCTAGGGAACACTTATTTTTCCTCTGACCATTTCATGGACAGTACTTCAAATCATTCCTCCTTTATTTTCTGCATATTGTTGCAGATAAAAAGTCTACGTAGGAAACGAGTTGCCAGTCCAGGTTCGATGCACGATGCTGGATGCTTGGGGCTGGTTGCACTGGGACGACCCAGAGGGATGGTATGGGGAGGGAGGAGGGAGGAGGGTTCGGGATGGGGAACACATGTATACCTGTGGCGGATTCATTTTGATATTTGGCAAAACTAATATAATTATGTAAAGTTTAAATATAAAATAAAATTAGGAAAAAAAAAAAAAAGTCTACTTCAAAAGAGTAATAACAATTGTACTAACAACAGCCTGACTTTTTGGAAGCTAAGTTAGGTTGTTTCTTTTTCCGTTTTGAAATCTATGGATTTCTTTTCATTTATCCTGTTTAGTACTAAAAGTGTACTTTTGATCTGAAGATTGATTTTCTCAAATTCTGAAAAATTCTCATCCATTATCTCTTTATATATAATTTCTCCATCCTCTCTCTGAAATGCCTGTTGAATATAGGCTAAAGCTTCATGCCTTTCAAAAGCTTTTTCATTTTTTTGGAAAATCTTTTTACTTTCTTATGCACGTTCAGAATGAATTTCAATTTACTAATTCTCTACTTGACTATAGCCATTCAATATACTATATTCTTATTTTAATGACCACACTTTCATTTCTAGGCATTCTCATTGGCTCGTCCAGATCTACTTCTTATGCTTTTATTTCTGTCAGTTTGTATTTCAAAATATGAGTACTTCATTTATTCTTTCGAGGATATTAAACTTATTTGAAGCAATTTGTGCTGTTATTTTAAAATTATCTGGAGTTAATTCATATTTGATTGTTGATTTTGTTGGCTTTCTTGTGTTAGAATTCTTTGTGCATTTTTTACTGAGATATATTGACATAAAGTTAAGGTGTATATAATACATTGATTTCATTAACTTATATATTACAATATGACCCTTCCTGTACTTCTAAATTTTGGAATTTGCAGTCTTATTCTGAATAGGATATATTGTTTCACTCTCCTCTTCATGATCTATTGTCCAAAACTCAATCCGACCCTTCTGTCCTGAACCAGACCTCACACTGCCACTGTGAAATAACTATGCTCCAGTTTAGTATGCCAGCCAGCAAAAAGGTTTAAGTTCCTGTTCTTTCTGCTGCCTCCACCTACCCTACAGCCTCCTATAACACAGAGCCCCAGATGACAAATAGAAGAGGCTAGCTTCAGCCTCCTATAGGAGGATGGATGGGTAAATTCACAGTCTGAGTCTGGCTATGCATGTAGCACTTACAGATCCATTATCACAAATGAGCCAAACTTCTGGCTGCCAGTGCCTGCTTACAAACCCAGAGGCCAGTATCTTCTGTTTCAATTCCTGGACATATCTTTTTTTGAGTCCACTTACTTCTTCAGTTTTCTCTTTGTATATTCAGTCTATCACACCAGTAAGTGAGAAGTTGAATGGTTACCTCAGAGTATTCTTTCAACAATGCTATTGCTATCTGATCCAAATTTCTGCCAATCCATTGATTTACCTTCTTTTAACGCTCTTATGTATAAATTAAATATCAACAGAATAGGCACTTATTCTATTGTGCCTATTTACTTATCAAAAACAAAACTCTCTTCTAAATATAAGCAAAAAAATCTTACCTGTAATATTTAGTATATTTCTCAATTATTTTCCAGGGAAAGCCACTGGGGAAATGACTTACATGGTATATTATGTTTTCATAACTAAAACATATACAGAAAATCCAAAAAGGCTTTATTTTTACTGTTCATCAGATTCTAAGTAAGTTATAATGACACACTGGTTTAAAACAAACAAAAAAGAGGCCTAAAAACACTTCTATTTAATTAGTAACTATGGCTTCCAATATTTGACACTGATCAGTTAAATGACTGATATTTTATTTCTGTCTGGCTATACAGCAAACAAATTCTAAAGCATCTTTATCTACAGAATCTATGTTTATCAATTACTTAAAATTTTGTTTTGGGGAATAGAGCCCTGGGCAGATAAAAGTGAAGGGATGGGGTAGTGGAATATTAAGCTTTCAACACTCATCTAGTGTATGAACAACTGAAATCTACTATTTAAAATTTCACAGACAGCCGTGCTTTCTACAATGATGAAAGTCATTCAAACAAATCACATAAAATGAGGTGCTCTAATACTGATATTTTTGGATATTCTTCTTAGCACAAACTGTCTAGATATTACTAAATATATAGTGTTAAGACTCACAAACAAGAAATGCTAGTAAAAAGCTCAAACACATGTAGGAATACTTTTTTTACATACCACATCTTAATAAATTTACACTGGATCCCTGGAGTAGAATCTTGACGATTTCAATAAGCAACGAGACATGCTATCCATGAATATCTCCAGACATTTTGTTTTAAGCTCAAGCCCTGGCTGTTTGCCACACATCTGCTGTCATTAGCAAAATTAAAACTGATTTTACTAAAATTTAAAACATCTGAATGCTCCTTAAAAACTTAACGATTCCTTAGCAAGTCTCTGCCTCTTAATGAGCTGTTTCTGACTTTATCATGTGATTTGAATTATTCAAAAGTCAATCTCAAACTCTTAAATATACAAATTATCTTTCAATCAAGCAATTACTTGCTGTCTATCTGATGGCTGGTAGTTTAGTCGCAAAGCTGTGTCCAACTCTTGCAACCCCATGGACTGCAGCCTGCCAGGCTTCTCTGTCCATGGGATTCTCCAGATAAGAATACTGGACTGGGTTGCCATTTCCTTCTCCAATCTGATGCCTAACAAGGTCTAATCTGGCCTAAGAAGATTCTGAAAAATTAAGCCCAAAATAAAACCATCAGTAAACAATGTAGTCCTAATATAATAGAATAAACTAATATTTAAATTTCACAAGTCAGCAGAGAAAAAATAAACTGAGTCACAGATTTCAATTTCAAGCATTCTGTAAAGTAGAACCAACATTAAATATCTTTGCCTGAGTCAATGTTCACCTCACAATAGCATTATAACATGTTTTACCTTTAATTACATTATTCCACGACCCGTTTCTTCTCAATGTTCTAAATAAATATGCTTATTTCTGGAACTTAGGGACTCATGATCCTCTCCATTCCTTCATCCTCTAATACCAGACTCTCAATATTTACCCCAGCAGTTCTTCATCACAAGGAAAAGAGAAGAAACTCACTAAAACTGGATAATAAGCCCAAAAAGAGGATGCGGCTTGGGGAAAAGGATGAAAAACAGGCATGATAAACTGTCCTGCAGTATCTCACCGTGCACATTGTTCACTGAACCCAGGGTAGGTAAGGTGCGAGCTAAGAGGCTGGAAGAAAACTAGAAGAGCCGTAGAAACTGCAGATGTGTTTATTCTCTCCGGGCTGGCACAGCAGCCGACACGCTGTGTTCTCTCCTCTCGTGATTGACCCAGCGTACACAGCTGTGGGTCTGTGAGGGTCCTCACAGCCTCACCACCATAATGCAACCATAACGTAGCCCCAAGGGCTTTTTCAGCTGGAGCTTATATATACATGCATACAAAACAAAAGCATGGTAGCCTGTGGCCAAGTGGTTACCTTGTCACGTGCACGCACAGTGCTATAAGTGATCTCAGCTGTTACATAATCATTATTTACAAAACGTGGGGCAAGAGTGAGAGGGTGTGGGGGCGAGAGAGCCTGACCACCGCCCTCTTGGCTAATTTGCTCTTTCCCTGCTGCTGCTGCTGCTGCTAAGTCGCTTCCGGCATGTCAGACTCTGTGTGACCCCACTGATGGCAGCCCACCAGGCTCTGCCGTCCCTGGGATTCTCCAGGCAAGAACACTGGAGTGGGTTGCCATTTCCTTCTCCAATGCATGAAAGTGAAAAGTGAAAGTGAAGTCGCTCAGTCGTGTCCAACTCTTCGAGACCCCATGGACTGCAGCCTACCAGGCTCCTCCGTACATGGGATTCTCCAGACAAGAGTACTGGAGTGGGGTGCCACTGCCTTCTCTGGCTCTTTCCCTAGATAAACATAAACACAGATTTCTCAAGGAATCTGTAGAATCTTTCCTGTGAAAGACGTCCAACTAAAGGAAAGACGGTCTTGAAATGTTTATTATTCTTCAAACACACTTCTCCTAACACCATCCTCTCCTTGGCTTTTCTCCTACCTCTCCAGGCTGTTCCTCCTCAACTATTCTTTGCAAGCTTCTCCTCTTCCACCTGTCCCTTACTCACTGGGGATTTCAGACTAGCTCTTACCTCCCCAATCTAAACTATCCCCCTGTACTGTCTCAAACACACTTATGACTTCAGTTACCACCTGGATATAGCTAAAAACTCCTAAATCTTTATCCCCAGGTTAGAACTCTATGCATTTACTCATTTACAAAATTTATTAAACCCCTACTAAAAGCAGACATTACTTTGCCAACAAAGGTCCATCTAGTCAAGGCTATGGTTTTTCCAGTGGTCATGTATGGATGTGAGAGTTGGGACTATAAAGAAAGCTGAGCACAGAAGAATTGATGCTTTTGAACTGTGGTGTTGGAGAAGACTCTTGAGAGTCCCTTGGACTGCAAGAAGATCCAACCAGTCCTTTCTGAAAGAGATCAGTCCTGAGTGTTAATTGGAAGGACTGATGTTGAAGCTGAAACTCCAATACTTTGGCCACCTCATGTGGAGAGCTGACTCATTGGAAAAGACCCTGATGCTGGGAAAGATTGAGGGCAGGAGGAGAAGGGGACGACAGAGGATGAGATGGTTGGATGGCATCACCAACTCAATGGACATGGGTTTGGGTGGACTCCGGGAGTTGGTGATGGACAGGGAGGCCTGGCGTGCTGCAGTCCATGGGGTCGCAAAGAGTCAGACATGACTGAGCAACTGCAATGAACTGAACTATAAGCAAACTACTCTAAGCACTGACAGAGAAGGCAACCGCACCCCACTCCAGTACTCTTGCCTGGAAAATCCCAAGGATGGAGGAGCCTGGTGGGCTGCAGTCAATGGGGTCGCTAAGAGTCGGACACAACTGACAGACTTCCCTTTCACTTTTCACTTTCATGCACTGGAGAAGGAAATGGCAACCCATTCCAGTGTTCTTGCCTGGAGAATCCCAGGGATGGGGGAGCCTGGTGGGCTGCCGTCTATGGGGTCGCACAGAGTCGGACACAACTGAAGCAACTTAGCAGCAGCTAAGCACTGAAGTTCCTGCTATGATGAGGTTTGGAAGCAAGGGGAAAAAATAAATAATACAGATACTGAAAATATCAGTTAGTAATAAGTGATGTCCACCAGAGAATTAAAATTACTGTAATATCAAGGACTGACTGGGTGTGCAGAGTTGACATGTCATGTAAGATATAAATTACCAAAAGGGGTCAGCCAGATGAAGAAGGGCATCATGGAAAGTTAAAGCAACTAGAACAAACACCCTGTAACAAGAACAAGCTTGGTATTTTCTTGTTTTCTAAGAACCAAAAGAAAAATGGTTTGACTAAAATATAGTGATAAAGTGAGAGTGGAACCAAGGAGCCCAGAGAGGCTACTGCAGCAATCCAGCCAAAGAGATGATGTCTCACAGTAGAAAAGTAGTAAAACCACTGCCTACTAGTCGTCATCTGTTAGAATGCCCCAGAGGCACCTACAGTTCAGATGTCCAAGACTGAGCCCTCAACTTCTCATTAATACACATTCCAGCCTTGGTATTTCTACTTTTAGAAGTCAATGAAATCACCAATACAAAAGCCCAGTCAAATCCAATAACCATGCACTGTCCTTTACTGACTCTCTCTTTTAGTCCACCAAATTCAGTCAAGTCAATTATTCAGCTCCTAAATTTCTTGCACTCGCCTACCCCCTTAAAAAACTCATTGCCATTAGCCTAGTCTAGAGCCTCATTCACATCCGTTTTCAGTTCCTTCCTCTGCAATCTGTTTTCCAGTCTGCATCTAGTTATCTTTCTAAAATCTTAAATATGATTAAGTGCTTCCTCTTCTCAAAATATTCCAACAGATTCCCACTGCCTCTGAAACAGTCCACACTCCTGAACAAAACCCTGATCTGATTACTGTTTACCTCTTGAGTTTCACCCCTTTCAAAACTACCAACCCCACCATGAGGTGCTCTACTCACTAGTCTGATCACAATGAACTACTTGCAGTGTTATCTTTTCTTCCCACCATTCATCACACCAATACCTACTCTCAGGTCACTAATCAGATAGCACTTCCCTATGGAAACCGTCCCCAGCCACTCAAGACCCAGGTGTCCCTCCAGCACACAGCACTTCTTCCACCACAGTACTTACTATACTTTTTTTGCTTAATTTTCTGTTTCAGTAATAAAAAATATAAACTCATTCTCATGTGCTGCTATATAAAAAGTGCTCAATAAATACTTCTTCAATAAATTAATGAATAAATACAGACTTCTTTTTAATGCTGCAAATGGACTAGATATCCTGAAAAAGTATCTTTTCAAATGCATTCCTAAGCTAGCAAAATGATCTGAAGGGGGCAAAAATGAAGGGAAAGCAGGATCTCTATAGAATAAGAGAGCACACCAAAGTTTCTTCCCTGATGTTTTCTGTTGACCCTTAACACTCTTTGAGGTTCTATTTCTACAGTTACGCCAAGTGTCTAGCTTTGTTTCTGGATATCTCCTGTTAGAGTCTCCATCTCTAGCAGAATTCTCTAGAATTCTGGTAACAGGAGATATCCAGAAACAAAGGTAGACAAGGCATAACTGTGACCTATAAAACACATATGGGGCTTCCCTGATGGCTCAGTGGTAAAGAATCTGCCTGCCAATGTAGGAGATGCCTAGGGTTTGATACCTGGGTTGGGAAGATCCCCTGAAGAAGGAAATGGCAACCCACTCCAGTATTCTTGCCTGGAGAATCCCATGAACAGAGGAGGCTGGCAGGCTACATTCCATGGGGTTGCAAAGAGTCGGACACAACTGAGAGATTACACAACAACAAGAAAAAACACAGAAAAGGAGTCAGCAAGGAAGTAAGCCTGCCCTGACTTGCGTGTTAAGTAATGGAGAAGAAAAAACTCCACTGGAAATCTTAGGGATAAGGCAGCTCACACAAATTTACAGTCTGAATTCATACTGCTAACATGGTCCAAAAATCTTAAGCTGACGATTTAATTTAATGTGGTCCCAAGTTGTATCCCCAGCAGCTAAGAGAGGCAAATGCAAACTCTCTATGCAGGAACACATTCTCAATCAGAGACATCAAATAGTTCAAAGATATTAAACTACATGGAAAATGAACAATTCTCAGTTTAAAAACAGATCATCATGAATGAAGGCCGGAAATGAAGGAAAAAGGTAATACAATAAAACCAAAATATTTCAGATAGCAGAATTTTCAGTCATAGAATATAAAACAGCTATGTTTAATGTCTAATAAAAGAGAAGTTTGAAAACACACAAGAGACCAACCAAGCAAGCTGAAAAATAAAAATACACTATTTCTAGAAATGAAAAATATAATCATTAAAATTAAAAACCCAACATGGTACCAACCAGCAGATTAGAAGCAACTACTAAGAGAAAATTAGTATACTACGTAGACCTAAGAAAATAATCCAGGAGTCAGGCCAGAAAGATAAAGAAATACAAAGTATGTCAGAGAGGTTTAGAGACATGAAAAATTATGCAGTAAACATTTCAGATTTCTTAACAGAGTTCCAAAGGACAAGAGAGAGTTGAGAAGTGGTAATATACACACTTCAAGGGACGCATGCTAAGTCAGTTCATTTGTGTCAGACTGCTTGCAACCCTATGGACCAAGGCCCACCAGGCTCCTCTGTCCATAGTGTTCTCCAGGCAAGGATACTGGAGTGGGCTGCCATGCCCTGCTCCAGGGGATCTTCCTGACACAGGAATGGAACCCAGATCTCCTATGGCTCTTGCACTGTAGGCAGATTCTTTACCGCTGAGCCACTGGGGAAGCCCAGCAACAGTGACAGAGAACTGCAGAATTCCAGAATTGTAGAAAAACAATTCTCAGATCCAGGAAGCCCAACAAATCTCAGGCAAGGTAATACCTTACTCATTTCATAGTAAAACTAAACTTTACACCAAAGAAAAAGACTTTCAAAATAAAGTTAAATTTTAAAAGCAAACAGAAAAGACATGAAAACAAAGGCATGATATCTGACTTCTCAGCACTAACAGCGTCAGCCAAAAGACAATGGAATAAGCTATGTATTAAATGTGCCTTTACCATGAAAGAGTCTCACCTAAAGAAATTTCTATAGGATGTATCGACACATCAGATAGAAAAGCAGAGACATAAGAAAAGATGGTTAACAAAGATATTAGATTAAAAATTTAAACAAATAATGGTATAAATTTTAGAGAAGGAAAAGAGAGGAGAACAGATACAAGCTACCAGCCAGCAAATAACATGTAAGTTCAGAATGGGTGACCACAGTGAACATTCCAAACCCTTTTTATGTTTCAGAAGGAAAGTAAACTTTTCAATTACCCTCAGACTTAACACATACATAAAGCATATACCTCCCAAGCAAGTGTGTGTACGTTGCGTATATGAGGGTAAGGGGATAATGGAATAAGAAAACTAAGATTTTATTAGGAGGCAAAAAAAATTAAACACACACACACACACAGGGAAGCACATGATATAATGGCAGAAATATGTCCAAATATATCAACGACTGTAGTAAATGTAATCACACTAAACCTTCCATTAAAAGACAAAGATTATCAAACTAGGACAAAAAAGCTTGAAGTCAAAGGACAGGAAAACTGGGAGACTGGAATTGACATATATATATTACTATATAGTATTACATATAATACTATATTAGATAACTAATGAGGATCTAAAACAATTTAAAAATTAAAGATTAATGAGCAAAACAGCTAACTGGTCATTAAAAATGATTAACAGGGGACTTCCCTGGTGGTCAGTGGCTAAGACTCCAAGCTCCAGTGCAGGGGCCCAGGTCTGATCCCAGGTCAAAAAACTAGATCACATGCTACAACTAAGAGTCTGCATGCAACACCTAAAAGACACATGCTGCAACCAGCAATCTCGCATGCCACAACTAAGACCCAGCCCAGCCAAATAAATACTTTTTCTTAAAAATGAATAACAGAATAAATACAAAGGAAGCAGAAAGGAGAATATAATTAAGTAAGAGTAGAAATTAATGTAATAGGAAACAAAAATACAATATAAAGATTGAAAGTAAAAAAATTATCACTTAGTAAAAATAATAAAATTGACAAAGCTCAGGCAAAATTAATCAAGTAAACAAACACCACCAGGAATGAAATTAAAAAGAATACATATGCTATTTTTAAATGTATATAGAGAATATAATGAACTTTATATCAATAAATTAAAAATTTAGTTGAAGTGGATAAATCACTGGAAAAAAAATGGAACTTACCGAGTCAAAAAGAAATAGAAAAATTAAAAGAAATTAAGTTAGCTCCTCATGAAAAACACACTAGTTCAGATGGTTTTACTTATAAGTTCTATCAAACATTCAAGGAACAATCTCATGCAAACTATTCCCATATACAGGGGGAAAAAAACTTTTTTAGAAGATTTATACATACCTGCTTCATCAAATGAAGGTACTTTTTCCATTTTCTGAGATTGTGATCCCTGTCCTTCTTTCTGAACATTTGTGGAATACAACTTTACTTGATTCAGTGTACAGCATGGAACACTGTTTGAAAAGCTTCCAAATGTCACTAAACTCTGCCATTCTAAAAGAAAAAAATTTAAATTTCAAACAAACTAGTAATAAGGATTTTTATACCCAATAAAGCCTACCTATGATTAGAAAGAGAACAAAATAACAGTAAAATCTGTACTCTGTTAAATACCCAAATGCACAACGTTAAGCCACCCTTTCCGTACAGGTGTTTCACCTGCCCTTAGGTATACAGCGTCCATAGTCTGTAAAGGAAACATAAAGATAACATTGCTTCTTTTCTCATTTGCAAATTTATATAGAAATTTTTTAATTACATAAAGTCAAATAAACGTTTATATTATTCAGATATTCTGAAAGGTCTTTGGCATATAAAAAGTACTCTTTATTTTGTATGTTGGTTGCATGCTAAAAGAAAATGGCATAATATACCTTTCAAAATAAGAACTCTGAAAGGAGAAAGGTCATGAGGACTTTCTACTCAAAATTACATTGCGTCTTCCCTCTGCTAGCTGAAACTCGGTCCTCTTCCATTTCACATTCACTATGTGAATTATATGAATCAGTCAGTCATACTGTCACTGATTTTTTTAAAATCAGATAAATAAATCAACATTTGGAGAGATTCCTCAGTATATGAGGAATAATAATGATGAGTATATATTGAGGGAAGAATAGAAGTTTAATTACAAAGCACGTTAGCTGCTACATCTGGGTTGATTGTGGGCTTTGGAGGGCTGAAATAGAAAAATGTAGTCCACATTTGCATCAAAGTGGTAGAAAAGTAAATCTGTCTCTACTCTTGGGTGACCCTGTCTCCCTGTTACTTTTTATGCTGAGGACTGAAACTTGAAAACCTTGTTTAGGTGCAATTTATACATTTTCTAAAATTTAGGTAAAATAGTGAAATTATATCATTAGAAACAGTCAAGTTAAACATTTAAGAGTTCAAACTTTTCTAACTGCTTAATAATGATCTTCCCAAAACGTTAATTCATGTACTTGCATGTGCAGATTGCCTTCTGAAATCAAAGAAAATAAATATTTTTTTAATGGCTCAGAGAATTCATCAAGAACATCAATTACTGTGAATATCAAAGGTAATTTGAAAAGCATGAGGGACATAAGGCAGCCTTAAGTATTCACTCAAATTTCAGGCTTAGAACTTGTTTTCTTGAAAAACTTCCTGATGCCAACTTAAATCTTTCATTTGGCAAATATTTGTTGAAGGCCCAGTATGGTTTTTTTTTGTTTGTTTATTATTTGATGCTACTTATTAAAAGCTGAGTAAAGCAAATATAACAATGTATCTTCTTTCATATTAAAATAAATATGTCACTAAAGGCTAAAGCAAACTCTCCCTGGAAAACCACCCTCCAGGAAAGCATCTTCACCACCACCACCACTGGTGTTCTGACTTGTCAGCCCTATTCAAAGTATCTTTTGTGATTATTACCAAACAAAAACAATATACCACTAACATTTTTTTAATCCACTGATGAAATACTTCTATAGACATTGTGCTAAGGTGTTTAAAGAGGGATTACTAATCTAAAAGTCTTGCCTCAGAAGATGACAATATATTCGTAACTTGATCCTCGATCTTGTTCAAAGTTCTCCTGAATTTTAAAAATATTTTATTATAAAAAATTTTAAATATATACAAAGGTAGAAAAAAATAGTACAATAAACATACATGTACTTCTTACCTAGCTTCAACAATTATCAACTCATGGACAACTTCGTTGTATCTCTACCTCACCAATATCTCATCTACATACTAATTTGATGCAAATCTCAGACATAAAATAATTTCACTCATAAAACTTTCAGTATGCATTCTAAAAGATAAAACATAGCTATACCACCATTGCAAGTAAAAAAAAAAAAAAAGCTTAATATCATGAAAATAGCCTCAACTTCCAATAATCTCAATTTTCTCAATTTCCAGTGTTGTAATTTTTATATATCTGTGAACAGATCTTAATTCAGTCCACATACCATAAACTGAGTGCAATTGTGCGGTAGTTTGAGCATTCTTTGGCATTGCCTTTCTTTGGGATTGGAATGAAAACTGACCTTTTCCAGTCCTGTGGCCACTGCTGAGTTTTCCAAATTTGCTGGCATATTGAGTGCAGCACTTTCACAGCATCATCTTTCAGGATTTGAAATAGCTCAACTGGAACTCCTTCACCTCCACTAGCTTTGTTCATAGTGATGCTTTCTAAGGCCCACTTGACTTCACATTCCAGGATGTCTGGCTTTAGGTGAGTGATTACACCATCTTGATTATCTTGGTCATGAAGATCTTTTTTGTACAATTCCTCTGTGTATTCTTGCCACCTCTTCTTAATATCTTCTGCTTCTCTTAGGTCCATACCATTTCTGTCCTTTATTGAGCCCATCTTTCCATGAAATGTTCCCTTGGTATCTCTAATTTTCTTGATATCTCTAATCTTTCCCATTCTCTTGTTTTCCTCTATTTCTCTGCATTGATCACTGAGGAAGGCTTTCTCATCTCTCCTTGCTATTCTTTGGAACTCTGCATTCAAATGGGTGTATCTTTCCTTTTCTCCTTCACTTTTTTGCTTCTCTTCTTTTCACAGCAGTTTGTAAGACCTCCTCAGACAACCATTTTGCCTTTTTGCATTTCTTTTTTTGGGGATGGTCTTGATCCCTGTCTCCTGTACAATGTCAAGAACCTCCGTCCATAGTTCATGAGGCACTCTGTTTATCAGATCTAGTCCCTTAAGTCTATTTCTCACTTCCACTGTTTAATCGTAAGAGATTTTATTTAGATCATACCTGAATGGTCTAGTGATTTTCCCTACTTTCTTCAATTTAAGTCTGAATTTGGCAATAAGAATGCTCAAACTACCGCACAATTGCACTCATCTCACACACTAGTAAAGGAATGCTCAAAATTCTCCAAGCCAGGCTTCAGCAATATGTGAACCATGAACTTCCAGATGTTCAAGCTGGTTTTAGAAAAGGCAGAGGACCCAGAGATCAAATTGCCAACATCTGCTGGATCATCAAAAAAGCAAAAGAGTTTCAGAAAAACATCTATTTCTGCTTTATTGACTATGCCAAAGCCTTTGACTAAGTGGATCACAATAAACTGTGGAAAATTCTGAAAGAGATGGGAATACCAGACCACTTGACCTCCCTCTTGAAAAATCTGTATGCAGGTCAAGAAGCAACAGTTAGAACAGGACATGGAACAGACTAGTTCCAAATAGGAAAAGGAGTACGTCAAAGCTGTATATTGTCACCCTGCTTATTTAACTTATATGCAGAGAACATTATGAGAACATATTTAACTTATATGCAGAGAACATATATGCTTCATGCTGGGCTGCATGAAGCACAAGCTAGAATCAAGACTGTGGGGAGAAATATCAATAATCTCAGATATGCAGATGGCATCACCCTTATGGCAGAAAATGAAGAAGAACTAAAGAGCCTTTTGATGAAAGTGAAAGAAGAGAGTGAAAAAGTTGGTTTAATGCTCAACATTCAGAAAACTTCAGATCATAGTATCTGGTCCCATCACTTACAGATGGGAAACAGTGGAAACAGTGTCAGACTTTATTTTTTTGGGCTCCAAAATCACTGCAGATGGTGACTGCAGCCATGAAATTAAAAGACACTCACTTCTTGGAAAGAAAGTTATGACCAACCTAGACAGCATATTAAAAAGCAGAGACATTACTTTGCCAACAAAGGTCCGTCTAGTCAAGGCTATGGTTTTTCCAGTAGTCATGTATGGGTGTGAGAGTTGGACTATAAAGAAAGCTGAGTGCCAAAGAACTGATATTTTTGAACTGCGGTGTTGGAGAAGACTCGAGAGTCCCTTAGACTGCAAGGAGATCCAACCAGTCCATCCTAAAGGAGATCAGTCCTGAATATTCATTGGAAGGACTGATGCTAAAGCTGAAACTACAATACTTTGGCCACCTGATGTGAAGAACTAACTCATATGAAAAGACCCTGATGCTGGGAAGATTGAAGGCAGGAGAAGGGGATGACAGAGGATGAGATGGTTGGATGGCATCACCGACTAAATGGACATGAGTTTGGGTAAACTCTGGGAGCTGGTGATGGACAGGGAGGCCTGTCATTGTGCGATCCATGGGGTCACAGAGTCGGACATGACTGAGCGACTGAACTGAACCATAACTGAGGGGTTTTTTAATATTTATTTATTTGGCTGTGTCGGGCTTTTGTTGCATCACACAGGATCTTTCACTGCCACATAGGCTCTCTAGTTGGGCACACGGGCTCCAGAGCTCACCAGCTTACTTGCTCCAAGGCATGGGGATCTTAGTTTCATCAGGGATCAGACCCTCACTCTCGATAGTGAAAGTGAATAATCCTAGCCTCTGGACCACCAGGGAATTCCCAACTCCTGTGTCCTTGTGATACTACCCTAGTAATCTTGTTAGCTTCCTTGTTCACTGTTTCAAAAAATTATTAAATTTTAACTTTAGAAGAATTTCAGATATCAGCAACTTTCAACGTACATATTTGGCATAATACAAGACAAACTGCAAGGAAACTGCAGAATATATAGGACAACATTTGACTCAATAAAATACACAGAATACCTAAAATTCAGCAGTAGAAACTCAACTGTTGAATAAATTACTGAATTTGTTAATTAATTCTGGGAGGCAAAAAGATAGTAAAAAAAATATTACCCATCATTTATACACTCTCTTCAAGATGACTTCTAAAATAAGCTACGTTAAGCTACAGATCCGTCTTTAGTTCAGTGCTCACTACTCTATGGGCGTGGAAAAGGAACTTCTCATTGCTGTATATACAAGGGTTGTTTTTTCATCAAGACTGCAGAGCTAGGTATCTTATCTGTCTAACCGCAACAATCACTTTTCTCTGCTTTTA
Organism: Bison bison bison; assembly: GCF_000754665.1. NCBI lineage: Eukaryota > Metazoa > Chordata > Mammalia > Artiodactyla > Bovidae > Bison > Bison bison. The sequence continues at coordinate 1,873,054 of NW_011495013.1, read as the reverse complement.
TTTTACTGTTACTGTCTCTGCAGCTGCTAATGACATTGGTACTGATCACCCCTTGTCCTCTCCAATCTGCTTTGTCACCTACCACTTACTCTGGCTTTTGGAGGAAATTTGGCCTTCTTTTTCAGACTACAATACAAAAAGCTCTCTTTCTGCCAGGCAAACTGACAATTCTATCTACCATGTGTGTTGCTTCTGCAATAACAATAACTAAAAAACAAAAAGATTTCTTAATGGTTTGAAGTATTTTACTTTAGGCTAGTTTCAGGACAAGAGATAAACATGTACCTAAGTCTTTCAGAGATCAGTCTCTATACTTGAGACCACTGCAGATGGATGGACCTGGACATTATCATACTGCGTGAAGTAAGTCAAAGACAGAAAGACAAATATCATATTGCTTATGTGTAGAATCTAAAAAGATGACGAAAATAAACTTATTTACAAAGCAGAAACAGACTAACAGATATAGAAAACAAACCTGTAGTTACCAAAGTGAAAGTGAAAGTCACTCAGTCGTGTCCAACTCTTTGTGACCCCATGGACTATACAGTGGATGGGATTCTCCAGGCCAGAATACTGGAGTGGGTAGCCTTTCCCTTCTCCAGGGTATCTTCCCAACCCAGAGGTCGAACCCAGGTCTCCTGCACTGCAGGTGGATTCTTTACCAGCTGAACCAAAAGGGAAGCTCTAGTTACCAAAGGAGGTAAATTAGGACCTTGGGATTAACATACACACCTGGTGTGTCAGACAGTAAAGAATCTGCCTGCAAAGCAGGAAATCCACCCAGGTTCGATCCCTAGGTCAGGAAGATCCCCTGGAAATGACAACCCACTCCAGTATTCCTGCATGGAGATTCCCACGACAGAGGAGCCTGGTGGGCTACAGTCCATGGGGTCATAAACAGTCAGACCTGAGCGACTAACTTTTTATACATAAAATAAACAAGGACCTACCGTATAAGACAGGGAACTATATTCAATAACTTGTAATAACATACAATGGGAAAGAATCTGATAATATATGTGTGTGTGTATAACTGAACCATGATGCTGCATTTTTAAAAACAAGCAAAATACAGGTTGATTTCAACTATTAAATGGATTATGCATCTGGATTATGCATAATTTTTACTCTATATCTTAATACTTTTCTGTATTTTCCCCAACGCCTAAAATTTTAAATTAAAAATATATGCACTGTTAAATCACTTCTAACATTATTTCTGCTAATAGGAGCACACTGATTGTCTCTAGGTTACTTTTATACTTTCAGCCAGCAAAATAAAATGCAGGAAAATCCCTTTCAGGTCTAATCATCAGGCAAGCAAAAGGACTGCCTGGTGACTTACACCAGTTAGCTCAACCTTCAGGACTAGTGCTGATGTGATTTTTCACCAGAACAGACTAAGCAACCAGGAATCCTTTTTTTTTTTTTTTTTTGCGTATGTAAAGAATATGCAACTTTCTGCACTGCATCTTGGCATACAACTCTACTTCCTTGCTTAATTCTTAATATTTTCTTAGAAAAGGGGGGGGGGGAATATTTAATATATTAAGGATTCACTAAGTGCCACTGTCCTAAATGCTCTACCTGTATTATCACACTATAATTTATATCCCAAAGTATGCCTCAAAATCATCTGCATCTCTCCATCTCCATTGCCTTTTCATACTGTTCATGGGGTTCTCAGAATATTCATCGGAAAGACCGATGCTAAAGCCAAAACTCCAATACTTTGGCCACCTGATGTGAAGAACTGACTCACTGGAAAAGACCCTGATGCTGGGAAAGATTGAAGGCAGAAGGAGAAGGGGACGACAGAGGATGAGATGGTTGGATGGCATCACTGACTCAATGAACATGAGTTTAAGCAAGCTCCAGGAGCTGGTGATGTACAGAAAAGCCTGACATGCTGCAGTCCATGGGGTTGCAAAGAGTCAGACATACTGAGCGACTGAACTGATCTCCATTACTAAGTACCATGGCCCAACTACAATCTTCTTTGTGTGGCTAACTCTAATAACCCTCTACTGATCTCCTTATTCCTTTCCCCTTTCCAATCCAACAGTAATCAGAATGATATTTTTAAAACATTTCCTTTTCTGGCCCCTTAAACCTATGGCCCAAAAGGCTATGAAAGTGAAAGTTGCTCCGTCATATCCGACTCTTGCGACCCCATGGATTACAGTCCATGACCTTCTCCAAGCCAGAATACTGGAATGGGTAGCCTTTCCCTTCTCCAGGGGATCTTCCCAACCCAGGCATTGAACCCAGGTATCCAGCATTGCAGGCGGATTCTTTACCAACTGAGCCACCAGGGATGCCCAAGTATATTGGAGTAGGTAGCCGATCCCTTCTCCAGCAGATCTTCCTGACCCAGGAATCGAACCAGGGTCTCCCTGATATCTCTCAAATCTCACTTCACACATTCCTCCCTTTCCAACCACACTCCAGCCAAAGCATGTTTCTTTCTGCTCCTGAATACTACAAGTCTGGTCTTCTCTGCCTGGATTGCTCTTTGCCCCAGATCTTCACCTGGCTTGCTGATTTTCATTTGTCATGACTTGGTTCAGTCACCACCTCCTTAGAAAAGCTGGAGTCCCAGGCCAGCATAACTGATAAAATGGCCCCTGCAGGCTTCTAGACTGCCACTCGGCTTATTTCTTTTACAATGTTTAGGTATGTTTCTCATTCCTCATTTCCAAAAAAGGTGGAAAGTCTGTCTTGTTCAGCACAACACAATCAGCGGCTACAATGCCTGATACCTCTTCCTGAATGATCCTCACTCACAAAAACCCTACACATGAAACACATGCTGTGGCTAACCTCACTCCACAGGCAACTTTATCACTAACCTGAACTACACAGAATCCTGCTGCCACTCTGCCAAAACGGTCTTTTACAACTGTCAATGTTCCTGTTGCTTATTTAAGGGATTCAATCCCCACTCTACTTTTCATGTGGTAGTACCAGCACGTTACAGACAAAAATCTAAAAATACAAAGGTTAATTTCTATCTTTTTATGTAAAAACTATACTTTTATTAATCTTGGATTTCAGCAAAAGCCTGCATCTATTGATTTGTAGTCGTTAAGGGAGTATCCCACCTCAAATCCCTGTCAATGAGGCAAGGTACAAATACATGAAAAACAGGTGAGACATATACATCAAGAACATTTTCCCAAGTCACTAAATATTCTTCTAAATTATATTTTTTTAACAGCTGCATCTATCACCAGCCCTTAATAAATATACCATAATATGGTGTATTTATTATACCATATACTTTTCATAACTGTAATATACTCTTCATAACTGTGTTACCTATTTATTACTATTAATAATAAACTTGTGTGCACACTGTAGTATGTATCTGGTTATTTCTTGAAAGCAAATCCCTTTAAGTAGAACTGCTGGGTAAGAAGGCACAGAACTTTAAGGTTCTTTTTAGTACAAGGAATAACTGACCTCCAAAACACTGACCAACTAACTACGTGTCCCAGTTAGTAGTAAGAGTTTCTGCTTTCCTGCACACTCAATATGGAGTATCACTATGAAAAACTTAGCTAATGTGAAAGCAATTAGTAGTAAACCCTTTAGATTTGTATTTCTATACTTATTAGTAAATATGGAACATTTTTGCATTTTTATTGGTCACTCGAATGCCCTTATGAATGCATTCATCTCCTTTGCCCATTTTTCTACTGGGCTTGTAAAAATTCTTTATAAATTAGGAATACTAATTCTATATCTGCACTGCCCAGAAGTCACTGTTCACTGAGTACCTTAAATGTGGATAGTCTGAACATGTGCTGTAAGTGTAAAACACACACTGGACTCCAGAAACAGTTCAAAAAGATAAAGTAAAATACCTCAATAATTTTTATACTGATCATAATATTGAAATACTTTGAATATACTGGATAAACTATATTAACAAAATTAATTTCATCTGTTTTTACTTTTTAAAATACGGCTATCAAAATTACATACATGATACACATTATATTTCTTTCAGACAGAACCGCCCTCGAATATTGTTCTCCTTGTTGCCTTTAAATGTTTACGATGCCGGGAGCCGGCATATTGCATACTGAGTGCATATTGCATACTGAGTGCAGCACTTTCCACAGCATCATCTTTCAGGATCTGGAATAGCTCAACTGGAATTCTATCACTGCCAGGAGCCAGCGTGAGGAACTCCACCCATGACAAAGGTCATGAGGAAGGAGGCTCGGCGTAATCGAGCCTCAGGAGTCCCCCTGGAAATTCTCGAGCATCTACCCCCAAAACCAGAGTCTGCCTACTTTCTGCTTTGTGCTCTTCCCTACACATCTGACTTCACAGGGGGCTGTCCCCCACTACCTCTCTCTGAAAAAAGAGTTAGCTTACAGCTCCAGTTAATAATTCCTGGGTGTGACAGTGTTTCAACCTACAAACTCCTTTGGAAGTCCTCTAGCCTGCCTGAATAGGTTTTTCCAGCCACATGTGATTGCTCAGAGCCTCCCAACTGTGAGAGGTGTGAGATGTTCTAAACTGTCTAAATACAGATTCCTTTGAGCAGTTAAAAGATTGATTAGAAATTGTATTGGTGAAAAAAAAAAAAAGAAATTGTATTGGTGAAGGGATTTTCACTTGTTGGGCCAATGTTTGCTGCTAAGTTTCCATATCCCTTACCTGCTGTGTCCCTGGCAGTGTATTGATTAATATAATTGGTGTAAGTAGTAGCTTTAATGTTTGTAACCTGGGACCCCTGAGTTAATTCTTTTTCTTGTTATAGCCCACCACACGTTTGCTCTGTAGGAATGCAACTTTATCTAATGCTTTTGGAGGGTGGCTCCTGACCAATCACCTTTAGAGAAAAGTAAGTTTTCTGAAGAAAGGGTCTTAAAGTGTTAACAGGCCTCCGGGCCAGAAGATGATGCAAATCACCTAAGCTTTTGCATATGATAAGTTTGCAGGAAGAAAGCCTGGCTTGCTGCATGACTCTACCCCTTCCCCCATTATCCTCTATGCATAACTTAAGGTATAAAAACTACTTTGGAAAATAAAGTGCGGACCTTGTTCACCGAAACTTGGTCTCCCCATGTCGTTCTTTCTCTCACCTTCTGGCTGAATTATTCAGCCTCTTTTCTCCACTGAATTTCCTCACTGAGCTAGCCTTATTTCAGCCTCTTTTCTCCACTGAATTTCCTCACTGAGCTAGCCTTATTCTATTACTCTTTATATCCTTAATTAACGTTTAATTAAGCAGTTGTTTCCTGATCCTCGCCGATGCCGTCCCCGCTTCGAATTCCCTGGATCCACCGGGGCTGGACCCCGGCAGTTTAGAGTGTTAATTTGACCCACCAGCATTTCTCATCTTTGAGCATGTATAAGCAGCAGTTTGGAGAAGGAAATGGCAACCCACTCCCATATTCTTGCCTACAGAATCCCGTGGACAGAGAAGCCTGATGGGCTGCTGTCCATAGGGTTGCAAAGAGTCGGACACGACTGAAGCGCCTGAGCATGCATGGACGCATTGGAGAAGGAAATGGCAACCCACTCCAGTATTCTTGTCTGGAGAATCCCAGGGACAGAGGAGCCTGGTGGGCTGCCGTCTATGGGGTCGCACAGAGTTGGACACGACTGAAGCAACTTAGCAGCAGCAGCAGCAGCAAGAAGCAGTTGTTTCCCTTAAGATTCTTCCTCTACTACTCTTTTTAAATTTACACAGGGCTTTCAGAAGCACAAACTAAACTTTATTTCTTGACAAAGTAAAAACACTTATTTTTAGAAATTTCTCTCCAAAAGTTCTTCCAATATTTCTTTCTTAGGTGCAACCAACTTGATTAGTACTTTTTCTAAATAATCCTTTTGAAGTTTTGTAACAATTATGGTCACCCTTTTAAAAGCTGTTTAGGTATTATTGAAACTAAATTTTCACCAACAAGGTTATTTTTCAATCTACTATTTTTAAGTATGAGAACACATTTTAATTTTTTGGTAATAAATACTGTAAACAACTTTGCAGTCATTGTGACTGGTGAAGACAGGCGATTCTTATCACAGAGGGATGAGAAAAGAGCACATAAATTTCAACAGAGAATAATGAATTACAAATTACACCATTTCACCTCCTTTTACCAACACTTAAAGGCAGTTTAGACTAAATTTAGCTACAGTCCACTGGGTTGCAGAGTGGGACATGACTTCGCGACCAAGCAACAACAGCCACTCCACCTAATTTAAGTGTAAAATGCCAAAACTACTTGGTCAACAGAAGCAATCATGCTAGAAAGCTTAGATGAGGATTTTGGAGTATGGTAGAACTAGATGATTCATCTTGTTCACAAGAGAATCGGGTATATTTCCCATTACAGGAAAACTCCACAGTTACACGTTTTTATCACTACCTAAGTCTCCAAAACAGCTCTTTTAAAATGAACCCTTCTGAAATTTTAAGAGCCAGTTTCTACATTTACTACAAATCAAAAATAGGACCATATGCCAAAATACCTACACAGTAAAGAGCTTCTAAAGCTTATGTTACTTAGAAACTTGAATGACTACAACTTCCAACTTTTATTGCAAAGTCACAAACATGCTACAAGATTTTTCAAACATAAACTTTGGGGAAATGTTTCTTTAAATTCTCTTTTCACCCACAAGAATCTGGGGGATTAGGTTAGGAGTGGATTTGATTCTGTCTCTCCCTCATTGTTCCTCTCGGCCTGCTAGGGACTATTGGTATGGCAAAAACGGAGGTAAGCTTGACTCAGACTTGCAAGTTCAATGATATTTTGCAAACTGCCAACTGAAATTTGAGTCAGAAAAGATTGTTGGATAAGAATTATAAAAACAGTAAACCAGTAAACATTTCTTCACCAAAAAGAGTCTTCAACCGAACTGGGTTCATTCAATTAATTGCGGGACTGTCAGAGTCTCATATTAAATAATTATTCGTAAATGTTAAGTAGTAACTCCCAACTTCCTCTCAGAAAATTTAATAAAACAAGCTGGGCATATGAGAAAAGCAATAGGGTAAGAAAATCCAGAGTCACAAGTGCTCAATAAAGGTAAGGCGGTGAGCTTAAAACACCCTGGAACTTGGAGTCAGCAATTTCCTATTGACTGGGGGAGGAGGCGGGCCGTCACCGCCATGCACTAAGATGCTCACGTAACCTTTCATCTGAAACGAAGTAGTCGGTTTCATGGATGCCATCGGACCGCGAAATGCCCCAAATTCCCGCGGGAGCCGTGCTAGAACTGTACGCGAGACCAGAACAAGGAGGCCTGTAGGGGCCACGGCAGGGTGGGTATCCTGAACTGCGAAGACGGAGGGCCAAAAGGAAGGTTCTTTGGCTGGGGAAGGGCAAGGCGGCGTACTGCCCGAGGCGAGGCACCCGGCTCCGAGCCCGGCCTTGTCTTCAAGTCCGGCTTCCGCGGAGTCAGTGGTCGGCGCGGGACACTCACCCTGGCGGTCGCTGGAGCCCCGGGCCGCCGCCCTGCAGCGCAGACGGAGCCGGCACAGGGAAGACCAGCTACATCTGTGGGCCGCAGCGGCGGCGGCCAAGCCCGGTAACATCCTGGCGGGGCAAAGGCCCCCACTCGGACACCGCCTGCTGCCTCCGCGCCGCCGCCGCCACCAACTGACTCCATAGACCGGACACTACCGAACACCGACCCTTGCGCCGCCTGAGGCGGCTTCAGCGAACCCGGAAATGGTAACATCATTTAGAGACCTAGCTGCGGAGACAGCGGAAGTGGCGTGCGCGAGCAGGACCAATCGCGAGACCTTGCCAGACCCTGACCACTTGGGGAAGGCGTGGCTGCGCAGGAGCTTTGGCGTTTTCCCTGTCTTCCGCGCTTTTACTGTGGCGCTTTGTTTGAATGTCTGGAATCAAGATTGCCGGGAGAAATATCAGTAACCTCAGATATGCAGATGACACCACACTTATGGCAGAAAGCGAAGAACAGCTAAAGAGCCTCTTGATGAAAGTGAAAGAGGAGAGTAGAAAAGTTGGATTGAAACTCAACATTCAGAAAACTAAGATCATGGCATCCGGTCCCATCACTTAATGGTAAATAGATGGGGAAACAACGGAAACAGTGATAGACTTTATTTTGGGGAGCTCCGAAGTCACTGCAGATGGTGACTGCAGCCATGAACTTAAAAGACGCTTACTCCTTGGAGGAAAAACTATGACCAACCTAGACAGCATATTAAAAAGCAGAGACATTACTTTGCCAACAAAGATCCATCTAGTCAAAGCTATAGTTTTTCCAATAGTTATGTATGGATGTGAGAGTTGGACTATAAAGAAAGCTGAGCGCTGAAGAATTGATGCTTTTGCACTGTGGTGTTGGAGAAGACTCTTGAGAGTCCCTTGGAATGCAAGGAGATCAAACCATTCAATCCTAAAGAAAATCAGTCCTGAATATTCTTAGGAAGGACTGATGCTGAAGCTGAAACTCTAATACTTTGGCCACCTGATGCGAAGAACTGACTCCTTTGAAAGGACCCTGATGCTGGGAAAGATTTAAGACAGGAGGAAAGGGGTCAACAGAGGATGAGATGGTTGGATGGCATCACCAGCTTGATGGACATGTTTCACCAAGCTCCAGGAGTTGGTGATGAACAGGGGAGTCTGGCATGCTGCAGTCCATGGGGTCTCAAAAGAGTTGGACACTTCTGAGCGACTGAACTGAACTGAAATCATTAATAGACTGAATTATCTCGTGTTTTTTAGTTATATAAGTCTTTTAAACCAAGAAGCCACATTTTGCCTACACTTTTAGGTGAAAACATCCCTGACTAACATGGTTGCGGTGGTTCAGTCACTTAAATTGTGTCCTGACTCGATGGACATGAGTTTGAGTAAGGTCCGAGAGTTGGTGATGGACAGGGAGACCTGGCATGCTGCAGTCCATGGGGTCACAAAGAGTCGGACATGACTGAGCAACTGAACTGAACTGTCTTCCTTGCTTCTACTGTGGCACTTTGCTTGGATGTCTACACGTGAATTATTTGCTTCTTAACAGCCCATGAAAACTTGGGCAGAAGTGACAGCTTTGGGGGCCTCTGCCTACTCTCCTTTTTTCTGGGCTCAGATCCTGGGCCATGCTGTTGGAACAGGATGGAAGATGGGAAGGAAGGACAATGGCCTTCTGAGCCTCTCCTTCTCCTGAGCCTTATTGGATAAGCCCAAGACTAGGCTAATTGGTCCTCAGTGCTCTCAGAACCTGTTCCACAGTATGTCACAACACTGCTGTGTAGCCATTACCATGAGGGCAAGTACCCACAGAATCAGAACTTGCCTTACTAACCTCTGAACCTGGGACTCCTGTCTGTAATATAAGACTTACATGCTCAGGATTTATGTGGGTAGAGCAGGTGTGCAGACAAGTAAATAGGAGTCAGTGTGGTCCCAGGGAGAAAGCAATCAACAATATTCACCAAGCATTAACTGTGATGTTTATCTGACATGCTCTCAGGTCTTAGCTCAAAAGAGCGACACCTGCCTTGACCGCCCTAGCTATAGTATGGGAGCAAGATTTTCCACCCCAAAGTGAGTTTCTTTGGCATGTGTATTAGTTTAGGCTGATTTTTTTTTTAAGGTCAAAGACTCATTACCTTTGACCTTTCCCCGACCTGCTTAAAAGAATGTGGAGGAAGCAAGATTTTCCACCCCAAAGTGAGTTTCTTTGGCATGTGTATTAGTTTAGGCTGATTTTTTTTTAAGGTCAGAGACTCATTACCTTTGACCTTTCCCCGACCTGCTTAAAAGAATGTGGAAGATGTGTCTGCCAAGGGTGATACCACCATAGATAACCATAGTACAAACTAGATGTGTAGACTCAGAGGAACCTAGCAAAGTCTGCTAAAATTCCCCTCTGTGTCCCATTGTGTTTGCTGACCCATCAAACATTTGTTTACCAAACGTCTGCTGTTTTTGTCTCCTTTTCAGTTGCCTTCCTCCCCTTGGAAGTCCCAAACCACCACCCCTAACATCCTCTTTTTTCTTTAACTGAAGGTGGTATTCAAGTTGGCCATTTTGGAGAGTTACTCAGTTTTCCTGGGTCTCTCCTATGTATACATGTTGTTGAACTTTTGTTTGATTTTATCCTGTAATCCATCTGATGTAAGTTTAACTCTTAGACCAACTAGAACTTAGAAGGTGTAGACTTAAAAAATATTGAGAGTTATGTTTTATTCCGCAGGAATTTTTAGGACTTCAAGCCAGGGAAGCAGCATCTCAAGTAACCTGGAGAGAACTGCTCCGAGGAGGTGAGGGGAGAATCAGGTTATATAGTTTTGCTACAAAGGGCAGGTAGTTTGAACATCAAAAGCTTATTGTTGCTCTCTTTCCCTGCTGCTGCAGAGGCGGAGGCTCAGGTGCATTCAAGATTGGGCTCCACCCATAACCCACTGCCGTGGCCGAGGAAGGCATTGCTGCTGGAGGTGTAATAGACGTCAATACTGCTCTGCAAGAGGTGCTGAAGACTGCGCTCATCCACGATGGCTTAGCACGTGGAATTCGCGAAGCTGTGAAAGCTTTAGACAAGTGCCAAGCCCATCTATGTGTGCTTGCATCCAACCGTGATGAGCCCATGTATGTCAAGTTGGTGGAGGCCCTTTGTGCTGAGCATCAAATCAACCTGATTAAGGTTGATGACAACAAGAAACTAGGGGAATGGGTAGGCCTCTGAAAAATTGACAGAGAGGGAAAACCCCGTAAAGTGGTTTGGTTGCAGTTGTTTGGTGGTTAAGGACTATGGCAAAGAATCTCAGGCCAAGGATGTCATCGAGGAGTACTTCAAATGCAAGAAATGATGAAATTAAAAACTGAGTTCTTGGTTTAAAAAAAAAAAAAGATTATTGTTAATTAAAGGGATACAAGATACCTCATTTAGCACCTGTCTATGTATGGGAAGATGCAAGAGTCTGTGCTCACTGAAATCATACCCTTGATACATGACTCAGCTATCTGGGACCAGTGTCCTATAGGTTCATACAATGTCCTGTATGTCCTGAGGAATCCTGAGATTCCCCAGGGCTCACCAGCTCACCACTCATGGTGACTGCAATCAGTAGTGATTGCAATCGCTGATGACTGGGATATCCTTTATTTACTGGTATGGCAAGAAATAGTCTATTTCTCAAAAGGTAGAGGAAAATTTCTTCCTCCCTGATGCTATAATAGGCTTGTTTATTCTCTACCCCTTTGCCCTGTATGCTTTTCTTCAAAATGCCTGTATATACTTGAAATTATCTATGCATTTATTATAATTTTCTGTCTCTCAGAATGAAAAATAAGCATCATGATGCTGGAGTCTTGTGTTTTGCCCATTGCTGGTTCCCAGGGGTAAAACAGTGCCTGACAAATAAATTAATTGAATGGAATACATGATTTTAAAATTAATGAGTCATTTGACTATAGTGCTACTGAGGCAGGAATAGGTGAGCTCCAGTTTAGACATTTACAACCAGCCTCCTGTTTGCTCTCCGAAATGGAAATAACAACTGAAACAGGGTAAGTAGTCAGACTGTCTCCTATGGACACCTTCAGATAACAGTCATGACAGGAGCAGAGAGGGGCTAAGCATTGTTTGAGTAAAGGATCAAGAGGTCATGTATTTCCTCTCCATGGGGCAAGGGAGACATTTCACATGCTCAGAAAGACTCCTGGGGAATAAAAAGGAGGGGCAGACCCCAGCATATGTGATTCCATAGGCCTCTGGGCTGAAATCCATCTTGGAAAGTTGCACACGCATGTTGGGGAGGGTCCTAGGGCAGGTCAGGTGGGGAAAAAGAAACCAGACAATTAGCCAAAGGTAAGCAAAGAACTATCCTATATAAATGACTTAACTGCCTCTTTACTGCCCTTCTCCTCACTCAGGGGGATGCCCGCACCCTTTCTCTCCAAGTGTGTGCATCTCTGCCTTGCTCCTCTCTTAACTGAACAAACTGTTTCTTTGTGTGCTCTCCCTCGTGTTGTAACGCTGTGTCTAATAATAAACTTTGTACCTGCATTTACAGTTTTTGCCTCTGTGAGAAATGAATTTTTCACTGGGAGTAAGAGCCAGTGAAAATTAGCTTCTAGTCTCTAGCCCTTGCTAGTCTGGTGGCTAGGATTCCTGTGTTTCCATCCAGGCTACCCAGGTTCAATTCCTGGGCAGGGAATTAAGATCTTGCTTTATGTCACTGGTCACCGCTGCCTCTCAGAGGTCACTACCATTGTTGAACCCAAGTTCATGTGCCTGATGCATTGTGAATCCTAACAAATCAAAACATCAGCATTTAGAGCAGATTTATTTGCAGGGCCAAACAAGGGCAACAGGTGGTTCATGATCAGTAAGCTCAAACTCTCGGAAGGGTTTCAAGGAAGAGTTTTTATGGGCAAAATTTGGAGAAAAGTCTACAGGGTTGTGACCTTTCTCTGACTGGTTGATGGTAAGCAAATGGAGTGATGTTCCATGAATCTCAATCATCAGCCTTTTGGTTCCAACCAGCCCAGGCTGCAGTTACCTTCTTTCACCTGGTGGGGGCCTTAGTTCCTGTAAAAGAACAAAGAGCTATATTGTTATGTATGTCTTATTGTATTTATCTGAAGAGATACATTGTTATGTATATCCTGGGACTTCCAGGGTGGTGCCAGTGGTAAATACCCCACCTGTTAATGCAGGACAAGTAAGAGACACGGGTTCAATTCCTGGGTCAGGAAGATCCCCTGGAGAAGGGCATGACAACCACTCCATGACAATCCACTCTAGTAATCTTGCCTGGAGAATCCCACGCACAGGGAAGGTTTTAGAGGCTATAGCCTTTTTCCTGGGCTTCTCTGGTGGCTCAGAATGTAAAGAATCTGCCTGCAATGTGGGAGATTGGGTTCGATCCCTGAGTTGGGAAGATCCCCTGCAGAGGGAATGGCAACCCAATCCAGTATTCTTGCCTGGAGAATCCCCATGGACAGAGGAGCTTGGCGGGCTGCAGTCCATGGGGTGGCAGAGAGTCAGACACCACTGAGCCTTTTCCTACAAATGAGAAACGGGAATACTGAAAGGCCCCACAGGGTTCTCAGTTTCACTACAACATAACTAATTCAAGGGGAAATAAATTAGTATGTTACCAATTTTAAGAGAATCAACAGTCTTTTATGATAATTGAAAAAGTACAACCAGATTAGTGAGGTCATATTGATTAAATTATCACAAGAATGGTAAGCAAATTTAACTTTCTATGACAAACATAGATTAAAACATTAAGTGGTTAAACATTAAAAAATGCTGCTCCATAAATATTTATAACCTCAAGATTACTCAGAAATCTGAATATTACTGTAAAGTTTTTATCCTTTCCTTGTAAATAGATTTTAGCAGTAATCCAGTTTTTATGATCTAAAACACCTAAAGATTTAACTCTAATTTTTCTGGTTCAGTTCAGTTCAGTTGCTCAGTCGTGTCCAACTCTTTGCAACCCCGTGAATCACAGCATGCCTGGCCTCCCTGTCCATCACCAACTCCCAAAGTTCACCCAAACTCACGTGCATCAAGTTGATGATGCCATCCAGCCATCTCATCCTCTGTTGTCCCCTTCTCCTCCTGCCCCCACTCCCTTCCAGCATCAGGGTCTTTTCCAATGAGTCAACTTTTTGCATGAGGTGGCCAAAGTATTGGAGTTTCAGCCTCAACATCAGTCTTTCTAATGAACACCCAGGACTGGTCTCCTTTAGGATGAACTGGTTGAATCTCCTTGTAGTTCAAGGGACTCTCAAGAGTCTTCTCCAACACCACAGTTCAAAAGCATCAGTTCTTCAGCGTTCAGCTTTCTTCACAGTCCAACACTCACATCCATACATAACCAGTGGAAAAACCATAGCCTTGACTAGATGGACCTTTGTTGGCAAAGTAATGTCTCTGCTTTTTGTCACGCGAGTGTATGTTCCTCGGTTCTTTGTCTCGTCGAAACAAAGATTTGGAGCAACGGACATTAAAGCCCTCGGTGCATCACAGCTCTCGGGTCTTGGACAAACCGTGTTACAGCTCTTAGGCAAATCAGTGTTACAGCTCCATTTTATTTAGAAGATAGCAGGAGAGAGAGAGAGAGAAAGAGAGAGAAAGAAGAAAAGAGCACGCACACGTGGGGGAGAGAGAGAGTCCGAGAGAAAGCGCTTTGGCTCCTCCTTTTATATGTTTTTTCCTCCACCTGGGCCTGCTCTATGCAAATTGGGCTTAGCCAGGAGTGCTGTTTGTTCTGTTTGTTCTGCCTGAAGTCTTCACTCTGGTCCTTGGACCTTCCTTTGACCTTCCTTGTCTTTTAGCCACTGCCATTTTGGACTCCTTTTCCCTATTCTACCTACCTAACATTTTGAATATGCTATCTAGGTTGGTCATAACTTTCCTTCCAAGGAGTAAGTGTCTTTTAATTTCATGGCTGCAGTCACCATCTGTAGTGATTTTGGAGCCCCCAAAAATAAAGTCTGACACTGTTTCCACAGTTTCCCCATCTATTTCCTATGAAGTGGCGGGGCCAGATTTTTCTGGTAACTATATGTAAATAATCATGAACTTTTATTATATTGCTAACTTAAATGCTTTGGATTCTTAAAGTTGACCCCTAGTTTCAACTATCATTTTAATCAAGACTGGTCAAAGTCCAGTGATTAAGAACCTGCCTTCAAATGCAAGGGACATGGGTTAGATCCCTGGTCAGGTAACTAAGATCAGATTTGCTCTGGAGCCCAAACACTGTAACAAAGATCCTATATGCCACAGCTTACATCCAATGCAGCCAAAAATAAATAAAAAATATTCTTAAAAAAAAAAAAAAGTTTCCATCATTAAATTAAAAAAAAAGTCAAAACTTCATAGCATTGTATAACTTGACTTAGACACTGTATTAATTTTAATAAGCCTACAAAAGCCTTGACTTGCCTAAAAGTTTGAATAAGATAAATCATGCTGTTTTGTCTTTTTTAACCCTCACAATGCTGTATCACATATGTTGTCCATGGACTTGGATTAAAATACTTCTGCAGTTGTCTTGGTGTTTATACCTATATTGTCATCATATATTTGTCCTGGTGGATGCACTCCAAAATTTCCCCAAGTGCTGAAAATTGAAGCAATGCTGTAAGCACATAGGGTAGACCCCCCACCTCAGAGAAAAAGAGCCAGGCGTGGCTTTCTTGATATAAGATAAGCTATTTTGGGCCCGAAGCCATCTTGTGCTCTAAGTCTGGCCACAGTGCGTGCCCTTGAACAGGTCTCTGTAGTTAGTGATCTTGAGGAAATGCAGAAACAAAACAAAAGTAGTCAAAAAACAGTAGTTCAGTGATAAAACAGAATCCTAGTTCCTCCTTAAGGGAGATACATAGCAACCTGACACCTATCTGAGTTCTGCACGCACAAAGGCCCCCACCCAGATGGAGGATGGAATGGTGATGTTGAACTTTCCTGACCCTCATAACTTCAATCAACTAAAGTCTGGACTCTGTGGATCTCTGCCCCAATTCAATGCTGAATTCTCCTCTGCTCAAGCCCCTTCACCAATACGCATGTGCCCTTAGCTAAAAAATTCCCCTATTTTGCTGTTCAGGGAGACACTGCTTTGGAAGTGATCCCTGGTGTTCTTATTTGCTGCAAGTAAAAAATCCTTCTCTCTCTTCCTCTTTGGCTTGGTTGTATCTCTTGGGTGGACACTCACCAAGAAGCAAACACAGTTTTGGGGTAACAGTGTCAGCTTTAGAGTTTCTTAGGGGAAAATTCCATTGACCTTAAATTCTTTGAGAAATCTCATCCTTCCTTTACTTATTGCTGAAATTGAGACACATTCAGCAGATGCCTGTGTGTACTACACAGGTAAGATTCCAGCATCATGGAGCTTATTTTTTATTGGGAGAGACAGAAAATTCAAAAATAAACACATATAATTTCAAATGATGATAGTCGTCATAGTAATACTGATTATTTACACTAATTGTCATGCCCTCTATGTGCATTATCTCATTCATACCTTACCAAGTTATAGCCCTGGTGGCTCAGAGGTTAAAGCGTCTGCCTGGAATGCAGGAGACCAGGGTTTGATCCCTGAGTTGGGAAGATCCCCTGGGGAAGGAAATGGCAACCCACTCTAGTATTCTTGCCTGGAGAATCCCATGGACGGAGGAGCCTGGAAGGCTACAGTCCATGGGGTCGCAAAGAGTAGGACACGACTGAGCAACTTCACTTCACCAAGTTATAGATGAAGAAACTGAGGCACAAAGATCTCTCAACCACTAGAGTACTTTCTAATCCAGTGGGTTTTGTCCTTTGGAAGAAAATATAATGTCTTTCACTGTTTTCTTTTTTAAAAAATCATTATCTCATTTTTTTCTTTTCTTCCCACTGTTGTCTAAAATGTAGGTCAAGAGATCATTTCCCCAGATTTTGTATCTATTTTGTGTGAGCAACATTATATTAATTTGTCTGTTTCATGAGTTTTGTTTTTTTTTGGCTGCACTGCTCAGTATGTGGGATTTTAGTTCCTGGCCCAGGGATTGAACCCACTCCCCTTGCATTGAAAGCATGGAGTCTTAACCACTGGACCACCAGGAAATTCTCAAGAATTTTTTATATAAACAAATACCCTAATAAAAGGAATATCAGGGCTTCTCTGGTGGCTCAGATGGTAAAGAATCCACCTGCAATGTGGGAGACCTGGGTTCAATCCCTGTGTTGGAAAGATCCCCTGGAGGAGGGCATGGCAACCCACTCCAGTATTTTTGCCTGGAGAATTCCCATGGACAGACGATCCTGGCAGGCTACAGTCCATGGGGTCCCAAAGAGTCTGACACGACTGAGTGACTAAGCACACACAGGGAATATTAAGTCAGACAGATAGAAATAGAAGTAGGTAATGGGTGAAGTGTCATGAATATTACCATTAACCTTAACTCTGAAGAAGTTCCACATCTTGCAGAAATTTGCCTCTGTAGTTGAGCAGACTGTTCCTCAGTTTCATCCTGTCTTTAGCTTTGGGAAAATAGTAATTCTGATGATGAGACAAACTTGGCTGCTTATTTGGAAAACTAACTTAGATAATCTTTTATGAGATAGTCAGTGGCTTTATCCTGAGTCTTAACAAGAACACAAATTTAATTTTGATCACAGATATATTTGTTGGCCTCATGTTGTTTTTCCTCTGTGGGATTAGAAAAGGAGAGAGCTTGCCCACCTGAACGCTTCAAAAAGAAAAGGACCACACCAAGGATGTCACTACCTGGTGTACAAGCAAGGGCAGAAGCAGTGTGGGTGTGCACAGACTCATTGTGTGTACAGGCAAAGCCATCCTGCCGAAGCAAAGGAAATGAAATGTGAAATTGGCATGTATACATTCCACCCCACCACCTCCTTTCCTGAGAGGTCAGGGAACAAGATTGGGATTACAGTTGTTACAGTAGGGAAAGTCAAGTTACTAAATACTCCAGAGGGCAAAAGAGAATGAAACATGTGGTTAACTTTTATCCTTGAGAGAAATAATCTGTGGACCGAAAGCATGTGGACTGTAGATTTGATGTTCTGGGGGAAAGCAGCATTTGTGAAGAGTTCATTTCTTCCCCAAAGCCACAAGTGGTGACGCCAAAGGAAACTCTCCTTAAGTTTTTCAAAACTTAGCTTTTTATGGAAGTATAATACACAGAAAACAGCACAAGTCTTGAGGGCAGAGCTCTAAAAATTCTAAGCAGTGAGCAAAGCTGTAACCAGCACTCAGCATGACCGGCTTTCCAGAAGACCTCTCTTCTCATCAGGATCTTCCCAACCATCAAGTGTGCCACTAATCCTGTCTTATAACAACATAGGTTAGTTTTGACTGTTTGGGGACTCTGTATGCGTGGATTATATATGATGGACTCTCATGATACGTATGCAAGAGTCTGGTTTCTTTATCTCAACATTATATTTGTAGGATTCATCCATGTTGCTGTGTTCATTCCTGTCACTATATAGCATCCCACTGTTGTGAGTATCCATAGTTTATCCATTCCATTGCTGAATAATATTTGGGTTCCAGTTAGGGACCATTGGAGAAGGCAATGGCAACCCACTCCAGTACTCTTGCCTGGAAAATCCCATGGACGGAGAAGCCTGGTAGGCTGCAGTCCGTGGGGTTGCTAAGAGTCGGGCATGACTGAGCGACTTCACTTTCACTTTTCACTTTCAAGCATTGGAGAAGGAAATAGCAACCCACTCCAGTATTCTTGCCTGGAGAATCCCAGGGATGGGGGAGCCTAGTGGGCTGCCATCTATGGGGTCGCACAGAGTCGGACATGACTGAAGTGACTTAGCAGTAGCAGCAGCACACAGAATAGGTGAGAAGCTCCGAGGTGGCCTACTATTTCACACCCATGCTGTTTTTTCAATAATGGGCTCACACTTATTCCTTATTCTTATACCTTTTCCATAAGTGAAACATCATTGTTCACTCACTCCACCTCCCAGCCAAGGGAATACAAGCCCCTGACATACTCCAGCCAGTAGATTTTGGCTATTATTCACCAGGATGTAAAAATATGATGCAACTGCAAAGGTTAGAAGCAAGGTCAGGTATTCAGGTATAAAGAAAAGTAAATTTGAAAGCAGACAATTTAACAGTTGCTTTTGAAACAAATTCTAACAAACTAAGTTGTTTTTGAGTTAAATTTATGTCTCCTGAACTGGATTTTTTTTTCAAGCAATAATAGAACTCAGTGCCAGTGAAGGACATTTATATTTTCTGGCTGCCCAGCATATTTTGAATACTTTCAGTGTCTGGAGAATCTCCCACCTTGTGGATTTATCTCCCCAAGGTAGAAGACTGACCCTTGATTTCTCAGGCTCTTTCCCAGTGAGGGCCCACAGATGCGACAGAAGCTCCAATCAACCATCAGAAATCTGTGAAAGGCCTCAATTTTCAAGAAAATGGGAAAAGCAAGGCATCTCATGCAACATATTTTGATGAGGGAAGAGATGTGAGGCCTAAATACACAAATTCAGAGGCAATAGGGACAAGAGTCCAGGAGAGTGTCCCAGCAAGAGTGACAACAATAGGAAGCTCCTTCATTCTCTGTTTCAGAGCTCCCAAGCCTGAACCTTCCCACCTTTTAAAAAAATGTTAGCCAGGCTAATGGTTGTTAGCCAAGTCCTTGTCTGCTTAATTAACTAGGCTGGATTGTGTCCACATTTTTATATTAAAGTCCTACCCCTACTGTGATTGTGGAGATAGGGAGATAATTAAGGTTACATGAAGTCATAAGGGTAGAGCCCTAAGCCAATAGGTGGCTTTATAAGAGGAGGAAGAGAGAAATCTCCTCTCTCTCTCCAAGTACAGACATCAAAGAAAGGCCACCTGACCATAAAGTGAGATGGCAACTACTTATAAGCCAAGAGTCCTCAGAATGAAATCTACTTTCCTGGCATCTTGACCTTGGAATTCTCAACCTCCAGAACTGTGAGGAAATAAAATTCCTGTTAAGTTACCCAGTTTACAAGATTTTGTTATGGCAACCTGAGCAGACGAATACACCAGATAATGGAAGAGAAGGTGGTCTATATTATAGTGAGCATGTGCAATAAGTCATTTCAGTCAGGTCCAACTCTTTGTGACCCCATGAACTGTAGCCCATCAGGCTCCTCTGTCCATGGGATTCTCCAGGCAAGAATACTGAAGTGGGTTGCCATTTCCTTCTCCAGGGTATGTTCCCGACCCAGGGACTGAACCTGTGTCTCTTAAGTCTCCTGTATTGCAGGCAGGTTCTTTACCACTAGTGCCACCTGAGAAGCCCTTACTCTGTAATAAAGCAGTCTTCAGTTCAGTTCAGTCACTCAGTAGTGTCCGACTCCTTGCGACCCCATGAATTGTAGCACACCAGGCCTCCCTGTCCATCACCAACTCCCTGAGTCCACCCAAATTCATGTCCATCAAGTCAGTGATGCCATCCAGCCATCTCATCCTCTGTCGTCCCCTTCTCCTCCTGCCCCCAATCCCTCTCAGCATCAGAGTCTTTTCCAATGAGTCAAATCTTCGCATGAGGTGGCCAAAGTACTGGAGTTTCAGCTTTAGCATCAGTCCTTCCAAAGAACACCCAGGACTGATCTCCTTTAGTATGGACTGGTTGGATATCCTTGCAGTCCAAGGGACTCTCAGGAGTCTTCTCCAACACCACAGTTCAAAAGCATCAATTCTTCGGTGCTCAGGTTTCTTTATAGTCCAACTCTCACATCCATACATGATCACTGGAAAAACCATAGCCTTGACTAGATGGACCTTTGTTGGCAAAGTAATGTCTCTGCTTTTGAATATGCTGTCTAGGTTGGTCATAACTTTCCTTCCAAGGAGTAAGTGTCTTAATTTCATGGCTGCAGTCACCATCTGCAGTGATTTTGCAGTGATTTGGAAACAGTGTTTCCAACTGTTTCCCCATCTATTTCCCATGAAGTGATGGGACCAGATGCCATGATCTTTGTTTTCTGAATGTTGAGCTTTAAGCCAACTTTTTCACTCTCCTCTTTCACTTTCATCAAGAG
>NW_011495013.1:1845359-1852428 GCF_000754665.1 Bison bison bison | reverse complement strand
AGGTTATTGATATTCCTCCCAGCAATCTTGATTCCAGCTTGTGCTTCTTCCAGCCCAGTGTTTCTCATGATGTACTCTGCATATAAGTTAAACAAGCAGGCTGACAGTATACAGCCTTGACGTACTCTTTTTCCTATTTGGAACCAGTCTGTTGTTCCTTGTCCAGTTCTAACTGTTGCTTCCTGACCTGCATACAGATTTCTCAAGAGGCAGGTCAGGTGGTCTGGTATTTCCATCTCTTTCAGAATTTTCCACAGTTTATTGTGATCCACACAGTCAAAGGCTTTGGCATAGTCAATAAAGCAGAAATAGATGTTTTTCTGGAACTTTCTTGCTTTTTCCATGATCCAGCAGATGTTGGCAATTTGATCTCTGGTTCCTCTGCCTTTTCTAAAACCAGCTTGAACATCTGGAAGTTCATGGTTCATGTATTGCTGAAGCCTGGCTTGGAGAATTTTGAGCATTACTTTACTAGCGTATGAGATGAGTGCAACTGTGAGGTAGTTTGAGCATTCTTTAGCATTGCCTTTCTTTGGGATTGGAATGAAACTGACCTTTTCCAGTCCTGTGGCCACTGCTGAGTTTTCCAAATTTGCTTGCATACTCAGTGCAGCACTTTCACAGTCTTAATGTTACACAATTTAATATACATACAAAATTGCAAAGAATGTTCAATTGCAGCTTCATTTTCAGGCCATGTCATCCAAACCACACGAAGTCCACAAGTCCACCAGCCAGCAGAGAGTATTTTATTCTATTCAAGTTGCTTCTAAGCTCCATTCACAGCCATGGAGTCTTAGTCCTAGACTCTGGGGGAACAGCATGTGATAATGCCAATGTCACCAGAGAATCTCAGACAGTCTCCTTCATACCTTCCATATCTGTGTTGTTCAACACATTAGCCACTAACCATATGTGAAGAGTGAGCATTTGATATATGGCAAGTCTGAATTGAGATGTGCTGGAAGAATAAAATATATATTGAAGGCTTGATATAAAAAAATATAAAATTAATAGTTAATAACTATTGATAGTGGGTTATATAAAACATATTACAAAAATTAATTTCACCTGTTGCTTTTTACTTTTTTTTTTTTGGAAACAGTGACAAACTTTATTATCTTGGGTTCCAAAATCACTGCAGATGGTGACTGCAGCCAGGGAATTAAAAGACACTTGCTCCTTGGGAGAAAAGCTACGATCAACCTAGACAGCATATTAAAACACAGAGATAATACTTTGCCAACAAAGGTCCATCTAGTCAAAGCTATGGTTTTTCCAGTAGTCACGTATGGATGTGAGAGTTGGACCGTGAAAAAAGCTGCTATGCTATGCTAAGTCACTTCAGTCGTGTCCAACTCTGTGTGACCCCTAGACGGCAGCCCACTAGGCTTCCCGTCCCTGGGATTCTCCAGGCAAGAACACTGGAGTGGGTTGCCATTTCCTTCTCCATGCTTTTTACTTTTTAAAAAATATTTATTTATTCACTTGGCTGCACTGGATCTTATTGTGGCATGTGGGATCTTCCGTCTTTCCTGGGGGATGCAGGATTTTCTAGTTGTGGCACATGGAATCTTTTTTTAGTTGTAGGTTTCAAGTTCTTGGGGCTTCCCTGGTAGCTCAGCAGTAGAGAACCCGCCTGCCAATGTAGGAGATGTGGGTTCGAGCCCTGGGTCAGGAAAATCCCCTGGAGGAGGAAATAGCAGCCCATTCCAGTATTCTTGCCTGGAGAATCCCATGGACAGAGGAGCCTGGCGGGCTACAGTCCATGGGGTCGCAAAGAGTCAGGCACAACTTAGCGACTAAAACAACAGCAATGCAAGCTCTTGGTTGAGGCATGTGGGATATGACCAGGGATTGAACCTGGGCCCCCTGTATTGGGAGCTTGGCGTATTAGGCACTGGACCACAGGGAAGTCCCTCTTTTTGCTGTTTTAATATGCTACCAGAACATTTTAAATTACGTATGTGGATCGAATGTGTGCCTTACATTATGTTACTGTTGGACAGTGCTGCTCTATAGACATACGCAGTCCCTTCGTCCTTTTGATACACTCACTTCTTCCTTCCAGGAAAGTCTCAGCTCCAGTTCTTCCTGGGTCTTGCTTCCAAAGGACGTTGTCAGTCTTTCTTTGCTCCAACTGGTTCTACTTTTGATAGTGAGCAGTTTTCAAAACTTGAGTATGCTTGAGGCAGTGGGGGAAACTCCTCATGGGGGTCTGACCCCCAGATAGAATATCTAATTCAATTAGATCTTTCCTCATTGCACTGATACTTTTTCTCCTTCACTGCATTAAGTAATACTGTTTTAAACACACCCTTTTTTTTTTTTTTAAATTTTTCAGCACTTTATTATTTTTTTTTATTTGATAAATTTAACGCCTTTTATTGCCATACCTCATTTTACTGTGCTTTGCTTTAGTGAGCTTTATAGATACATGTTTTTTTTTTTTTTTTCCTTGTTAATTTTCTGTTTAGTTGATCTATCCATAAGTGTGAGTGGGGTATTAAAGTCTCCCACTATTATTGTGTTATTGTTAATTTCTCCTTTCATACTTGTTAGGATTTGTCTTACATACTACAGTGCTCCCATGTTGGGTGGATATATATTTATAATTGTTATATCTTCTTCTTGGATTGATCCTTTGATCATTCTGTAGTGACCTCCTTTTTCTCTTTTCACAGCCTTTGTTTTAAAGTCTAATTTATCTGATACGAGTATTGTGACTCCTGCTTTCTTTTGGTCCCTATTTGCATGGAAAATCTTTTTCCAGCCCTTCACTTTCAGTCTGTATGTGTCCCCTGTTTTGAGGTGGGTCTCTTGTAGACAACATATGTAGGGGTCTTGTTTTTGTATCCATTCAGCCAGTCTTTGTCTTTTGGTTGGGGCATTCAACCCATTTACGTTTAAGGTAATTACTAATAAGTATGATCCCGTTGCCATTTACTTTATTGTTTTGGGTTCGAGTTTATACACCATTTTTGTGTTTCCTGTCTAGAGAATATCCTTTAGTATTTGTTGGAGACCTGGTTTGGTGGTGCAGAATTCTCTCAGCTTTTGCTTGTCTGAAAAGCTTTTGATTTCTCCTTCATACTTGAATGAGATCCTTGCTGGGTACAATAATCTGGGCTGTAGGTTATTTTCTTTCATCATTTTAAGTATGTCTTGCCATTCCCTCCTGGCTTGAAGAGTTTCTATTGAAAGATCAGCTGTTATCCTTATGGGAATTCCCTTGTGTGTTATTTGTTGTTTTTCCCTTGCTGCTTTTAATATTTGTTCTTTGTGTTTGATCTTTGTTAATTTGATTAATATGTGTCTTGGGGTGTTTCTCCTTGGGTTTATCCTGTTTGGGACTCTCTGGGTTTCTTGGACTTGGGTGATTATTTCCTTCCCCATTTTAGGGAAGTTTTCAACTATTATCTCCTCAAGTATTTTCTCATGGTCTTTCTTTTTGTCTTCTTCTTCTGGAACCCCTATGATTCGAATGTTGTAGCGTTTAATATTGTCCTGGAGGTCTCTGAGATTGTCCTCATTTCTTTTAATTCGTTTTTCTTTTATCCTCTCTGATTCATTTATTTCTACCATTCTATCTTCTAATTCACTAATCCTATCTTCTGCCTCTGTTATTCTACTATTTGTTGGCTCCAGAGTGTTTTTAATTTCATTTATTGCATTATTCATTATATATTGACTCTTTTTTATTTCTTCTAGGTCCTTGTTAAACCTTTCTTGCATCTTCTCAATCCTTGTCTCCAGGCTATTTATCTGTGATTCCATTTTAATTTCAAGATTTTGGATCAATTTCACTATCATTATTTGGAATTCTTTATCAGGTAGATTCCCTATCTCTTCCTCTTTTGTTTGGTTTGGTAGGCATTTATCCTCTTCCTTTATCTGCTGGGTATTCCTCTGTCTCTTCATCTTGTTTAAATTGCTGAGTTTGGGAGTCCTTTCTGTATTCTGGCAGTTTGTGGAGTTCTCTTTATTGTGGCATTTCCTCGCTGTGTGTGGGTATGTAGAGGTGGCTTGTCAAGGTTTCCTGGTTAGGGAAGCTTGTGTCGGTGTTCGGGTGGGTGGAGCTGTATTTCTTCTCTTTGTTCAGTCGCGCTGTGGGGAGGGAGGGAGAGATGCTGCAAACAAATGACACTGGCGTGCGCTCGCAGTGCCTCAGCCACACTGGGTCTGCCCCCGCTCACGGCGCGTGTAGCCTCCCTGCCCACACTGCTCAGGCTCTAGGTTGTTCCGCCGGGAACAATCCGAGGCTGGCCCTGGGTTGCATGCACCTCCCAGGTCCAAGCCGCTCAGGTTCAGGCACTCAGGTAGTCCTCAGAGGCGCAGACTCAGTTGGGGCTGCGTTTTTGTGCTCTTCCCAGGTCCGAGCAGCTCAGGTGATGAGGTGTTTGGTGAGCGCCAATGCTGCGACTTATCGCCTCCCCGTCAGTTGGTTATCTGGGTGTAAAACCGGCGCACCTTCTCAGGCAGATGTTGACCGTCCAGACCCCTAATAAGTTTTAGTTAGCAAAGAAGCCAGTTTTATAGATAATGTCTCTCTGGGGCTGCATTTGCCCCCTTCCGGCTCTGGCTGCCTGTCACTGGAGGGGGAAGGTTTGCAGCCGGCTACCTCTGTTTAGTCCTTTGATCCGTGCGCGGGCTGGCAGTGTGTTAGGTTAGGGCTGGCTTTTCGCATGGTAGATATCCCACAGTCTGGTTTGCTAGCCCAAATTATTTCGCTCAGATAGTGCTCAGGGTATTCAGGCCAGATTCTTACTCTCAGCGATGCAGCCCGCGCCGTGCCTCCCTGCCCAGCCCCCGCTTGCTAACGGTGGATGCAGGCGTCTGCGCTGCTTCTCCGCTGGAGGAGTTACCGTAGGGCTCGCAATCTGCGAGTTTTAATTGTTTATTTATTTTTTCTCCCTGTTATGTTGTCCTCTGTGCTTCCAAAGCTCGGCACGGATTCGGCAGTGAGAAGGTTTCCTGGTGTTTGGAAACTTCTCTCTTTTTAAGACTCCCTTCCCGGGACGGAACTCCGTCCCTCCCTCTTTTGTCTCTTTTATTGTCTTTAATATTTTTTCCTACCTCCTTTCGAGGAGTTGGGTTGCTTTTCTGGGTGCCTGGTGTCCTCTGCCGGCATTCAGAAGTTGTTTTGTGGAATTTACTCAACGTTTAAATGCTCTTTTGATGAATTTGTGGGGGAGAAAGTGTTTTCCCCATCCTACTCCTCCGCCATCTTGGCGCCTTCCCCCCTAAACACACCCTTTTATAGAAGAAATGGTGAATTTTATTTGGGAAAATAACAAAAAACTCCTGACCCTTCTATTAATGTAGCTTTTAGAATGCAACACTCTAGAAAATGGAAAGAAGTGGTAGGGAAGAAAACCCTATTCCATCATACACACATTAGCAATCTGGATCCTCTATTACTCTTTTTCTTAAAAAAGTCTGGCTGCGCAGGGCTTCCCTGCAGCACTTGGACTTTCTTTAGTTGTGGTGCACAGGCTCTCTAGTTGCTCCACAGGCTTACTTGCCCAACCAGGGGCTGAACCCATATCCCCTGCTTTGGAAGGCATATTCTTAATCATTGGACTACCAGGGAAGTCCCATGGATCCTATATTACTCTTTATTCTTCAAAACAGGAACACATGTGAGGAATGGTTAAATGGATTACCCCAGGTCACAGATCTGTATGAAGTAGTTACTACTGAAACCTGGTTCTGATCCTTATTCTGTTCCCTTACTATTATATCACAATATCATGTAATCTCCAAAATTTAAACTTTCTTTGACAATTCTAAATTTTACAGTACCTGGGTAGGAGAGAAAATGGGAGGTGGTCATTGTTACAAACATCAATTATTACTAAAGAGTACCTGAAAAATAAATACAGTTATTGTCTG
Source organism: Bison bison bison (assembly GCF_000754665.1). Classification (NCBI taxonomy): domain Eukaryota; kingdom Metazoa; phylum Chordata; class Mammalia; order Artiodactyla; family Bovidae; genus Bison; species Bison bison. Next base: position 1,846,533 of record NW_011495013.1, on the reverse strand, counting down.
GCTATTTGGGATAAAAATAACTGGCAAATTATGTTAACAACTACTCAATTTATTCAATATAGCACTCCATAGAATTGTTCTAAATTATAGATGATGAAGATGATGACAGCCAAAATGTTTAGAGCCCTTTATGTGAAGCACTATGCTAAACACTCTATATGCTTGAGCTCATTTTATCATTTCACAATTGATAGCATATTATTATCCCCATTTTACAGGGAGAAGCAGAGATCACACAGCTCAGAAGTGACTGGAACCAGGTCTGTTAGACTTCAGAGTCCTAGAACCCGGCTGTGCTCTACTGCCTTCCAATGATCTTTTGAAATTTTTTTAATATACATTTTTTGTTGATGTTATTATAGGAAATAAATCAGAGCTTAGCTTTATTTAGGGTTGTTTAGTTGCTAAGTCACGTCCGACTCTTTGCGGCCCCATGACCGTAGCTTGCCAGGCTCCTCTGTTCATGGGATTTCCCAGGCAAGAATACTACAGTGGGTTGCCATTTCCTCTCCAGGGGTCTTCCCAACCCAGGGACTGAACTCATGTCTCCTGCATTAGCAGGTGGGTTCCTTACCACTGAACCATCAGGGAAGCCCCCAGTGATCTTGTCTCTGCTACTTCCTACATGTCTCAGGTCATACCCAATTTCTGCCAGACTCTCTCAAGACAGAATTGTTAATTCTGAATGTCATTCTCTGTACATTGCAGATAAATTTAGTTTTGAGCATTTCTTAGACTATTTTTGCATCCTTATTAATTCATTTGGGATAGTTAGAGCATGTTCTGGAGAGGACTTTCAATCATTTACTGATTTTGAAGAAGTACTTCTGGAGAGAGCTCTTGCAATTAGAGAGGCTGATCTGATTTTTCCAAGTAATAGCACCTTTATGTCCCTGGAATTATGAGAATTATAAAATCTACCTGTCAACATACATAAGGCTTTGTACTTTAATACGAGGAAAAGAAAAACATTCTTTTAAAGTGTCCAAAGTTTCTTTTTTGCCCTGAAAGGTGTTGACTTAAAACATGGTAACAGAAGTTTTTTGTTTTTTGTTGTTTTTTTTTGTGAAGTAAGCCAGAAAGAAAAACACCAATACAGTATACTAACGCATATATATGGAATTTAGAAAGATGCTAACAATAACCCTGTGTACGAGACAGCAAAAGAGACAAT
>NW_011495013.1:1814671-1845259 GCF_000754665.1 Bison bison bison | reverse complement strand
AGTGCCAGTCCAGGTTCGATGCACGATACTGGATGCTTGGGGCTAGTGCACTGGGACGACCCAGAGGGATGGTATGGGGAGGGAGGAGGGAGGAGGGATCAGGATGGGGAACACATGTATACCTGTGGCGGATTCATTTTGATATTTGGCAAAACTAATACAATTTGTAAAGTTTACAAATAAAAAAATTAAAAAAAAAAGTTTTAACCATTACTGACCCATCAAGTAGAATTCTGAAGGAAGTTCTTTATTTCCAGGAGCCCCAGAAGCTCCTAAGGTACAATAAAATGAGAAGCATAATATAAAATGTTGCTATCTGTACAAAATTTCACAGTGTACAAATATGTTCAACTCAAACAATCCTCAAAATAATTCTCAACTGGCCACATTCTACAAACGAAGAAACTGAGGGCCAAGGAAATTAAAAGAATGTCTATAAAGATTGGAGCTACTGTCTATGGACTTTTTAACACGTGCTGCAATTCATGGGGTCGCAAAGAGTGGGACACAACTGAGCGACTGAACTGAACATTATTTCTGATGTTATATGTATAAAACTCCTTGATCATGTTTTAATGTGAGCTAGTATATCAGCTGAATCCATCACCAAAAAGAAAACCAGAAAAACCCTGAATAAAAAAGAGCCCAGAGTATAGAGCAAAACATTTATTTACTTCTCCCATGGAGTCTTTTATCCTATCATATCTCAGATTCCACCTCCCCACCATCTCTTTCCCTCTATTCATCCCTTCTCCCAAGTCTTTCCCTGTCTCCTGCCTCCTCTTATCTTGAACTGGCAATAAAAGGACCCTTTAGTTCCCATCTATCTGGGATGGAGGCTGGGTCCTTCAGATTTTTCAGAATGAAACACCACCAAGTGAACCTTTCTCTTGTTAATGCTGACTGGTTCTCAAGTCAACCTAAAAAAAATCAGGTTAAACAGGAAAATGCTACTCCCTCACACACAGCTTAAAAGTAACCCCCAAATGGCAAAATGTAAAGAATTTTCAGAATGAGTGAACACACATGTTCAGAATGAGTGAGTCTATTCTAGCTCCTGGTAAACTTAGGGTAAGGGGTGGGAGCCAGAACAGGACACTGAAGGCAGGAGATAAAGAAGAGGCCCCACCCAAGGAGGGGGTTCTAACAGGAAAGTGAAAGTGAAGTCGCTCAGTCATATCCGACTCTTTGTGACCCGGTGGACTGTAGCCTACTAGCCACCTCCTTCCATGGGATTTCCCAGGCAAAAGTATTGGAGTGGGTTGCCATTTCCTTCACCAGAAGAGCTTCCCGACCCAGAGATTGAACCCAGGTCTCCCGCGTTGTAGGCAGACGCTTTACCATCTGAGTCCCCAGGGAAGGTGGCTTCTAACAGAAGTTTGCAAAATGATGACTGCATCTGAAATCTAAAGAGACAGCTAGCAAAGTTGCCTTTTTCTACCTTGGTGTCAGGTGGAGGGAAGAAAAATCTCCCCTAAGAATTCAATAACTACAAGCCAGAACTTCTGCCCTGAATTTACACTTCCTGTGTGGGAAAAAAAACCTAGAGCTAAGAATTCAGTTTAAAGTGGTCCCAGTTTGGTAGTGCCCCAAGGCACTTGGCAAAAGCAAATTTAAATCCTTTTAACTCAAAACTTTGTTAAGTATGCATGTTTAAATTTCTAAAGCTTAGTGGGGAAAAAAAGGCAGCAAGTGTGTATAAATTCCAAAATGGTAGAGTGGAGGAAATGAGTTTTAAAAAAAAGTCCAGGGGAAATAAACACACACACACAAAAGGCTTAAACAATGAAAAAAGAAACAGAAAAGGCAGAGAACAAAAATAAGACACTAGAAATAAACCCAGATATATCAGTGCTCAGTCGCTTCAGCTGTGTCCAACTCTTTGTGAACTCGTTGACTGTAGTCTTTCAAGCTCCTTTGTCCATGGGATTCTCCAACCAAGAACAATGCAGTGGGTTGCCAAGCCCTTTTCCAACATATATCAGTATTAACAGTAATTATAAGTGGACTAAATGATGCACTTAAAAAAAAAAACAACAACAAAGTTATCAGTTTGCTATAAGAAACTTACCAGATTAACCACCATTAGCATCTGTATCTACTAAGTGTTTAAAAAGCAGCTGGTAATTCTGAAATTACCACTGTAGAATGGATAGAAATTATTTGGTGATCATAACTCTGTTGAATTAAGAGTATTTTTGCAGCATTTCTTGTCATCAGAAACACTGTTAAAAGTTTAAAACTAGAAGCAGCAGAAAACTAGCTTGTAAAATTTATGCAAGTAGAGTACAGGCCAGGCTGTCTTGGGGAAATAAACATCAAAACTGAAAGCAATGTTTTACACTGAGAAAAAAGAGTTATCACACCATTTTTTAAAATGTAGTTATACATTACTGCTAGTCAAGTTTCAGGCAGAGAAATGGAACTTTGTGTTATGAGACAAAAAATTTATATTGAAAGTAGATTTTATAAAATTGTGTGAGGAGGTAGAGACCTGAACATCCAAAAGGAGAGAGAAGAGAATCAAAGACACTGTCTAGTGCTCCTGAGCACTCACATGAGTGTTCAGGACTGGAGGGAAAAAATGAAAAAAGCTTAGCCCATTCATCTGCAAACAACAGGAATTTGGGAATGTATTGCCCTAGTGGGGCTACCTTCTCTGTGGATACACAGACAAGCAGTAGAAGCCGACCTGGAGCAGCCCTCGGGAGGAAGAAGCACAAAAAGAACACACTGGACCTTACTGGGCATTTACTGCAGTTATCCATCTCCCTGTCTGCTGCTGCTAAGTCGCATCAGTCGTGTCTGACTCTGTGTGACCCCATAGACGGCAGCCACCAGGCTCCTCTGTCCCCGGGATTCTCCAGGCAAGAACACTGGAGTGGGTTGCCATTTCCTTCTCCAATGCATGAAAGTGAAAAGTGAAAGTGAAGTCGCTCAGTCGTGTCCGACTCTTCGAGACCCCATGGACTGTAGCCTAGCAGGCTCCTCCGTCCATGGGATTTTCCAGGCAAGAGAACGGAGTGGGGTGCCATCGCCTTCTCCGATGTCTACATATCCTCAATTCTACACGAATGTGAAGGTACAAACCTTCACATCTACCACTCAACTCTCACACAAATTTGTTTTTGGAGCCAACTCTAACCCAGAAAGAGAAATCCTGGGAAAATACAGTTCCCAGCTTAACTGAGCTGACAATCCAGAATAACAATTTATAGGAGACACATCTAAAACAGAAAGGACAAGAGTGGGAAGAGACACATCAGGCAAAAACTAAGCAAAAGAAACCTGGTGTACTTGATTAAAATCAGACAAAACAGATTTTAAAGCAAAAATTGTTTTCTAGAGTTAGAGGGCTATTATATAAAGTATTCAACCAGAAGACAAAAGTCTAAAGTTGCTTACACCTAGTAATACAGCCTTAAAATACATAAGGCAAAAATTGAGAGGATTTCCAGGAGAAACTGACAAATCTCTTATCACAGTGAGACTCTGGCATACCTTTCTGAGTATTCAGTAATAAAAGAAATAAGAAAGGACATACAAGATTTGACTCTAACAAAAAGTGTAAAGGAAAAATAGCATGCTGTGAAAGAAAAGCTCAGGAGGTATTAGGTATGACTTTAGAGGTTGAGTGAAAAAATTGGCTTGAAACTCAACATTCAGAAAACTAAGATCATGGCACCTGGTCCCATCATTGCATGGCAAATAGATGGGGAAATAGTGGAAACAGTGGCTGACTTTATTTTTGGGGGCTCCAAAATCACTGCAGATGGTGATTGCAGCCATGAAATTAAGATGCTTACTCCTTGGAAGGAAAGTTATGACCAACCTAGACAGCATATTAAAAAGCAGAGACAAAAAAAAAAGTAGAGACATTACTTTGCTAACAAAGGTCCATCTAGTCAAGGCTATGGTTTTTCCAGTGGTCATGTATGGATGTGAGTGGGACTATAAAGAAAGCTGAGCACAGAATTGATGCTTTTGAACTGTGTTGTTGGAGAAGACTCCTGAGAGTCCCTTGGACTGCAAGGAGATCCAACCAGTGTATCCTAAAGGAAATCAGTCCTGGGTGTTCATTGGAAGGACTGATACTGAGGTTGAAACTCCAATAGCCACCTGATGCTAACAGCTGACTAATTTGAAAAGACCCTAATGGTGGGAAAGATTGAGGGCAGGAGGAGAAGGGGACGACAGAGGATGAGATGGTTAGATGGCATCACCAGCTCAATGAACATGAGTTTGGGTAAACTCCAAGAGTTGGTGATGGACAGGGAGGCCTGGCGTGCTGCAGTCCATGGGGTCGCAAAGAGTCAGACACGACTGAGCAAATGAACTGAACTTAGAGGCTGAGGTTTATTTTTGGCTGTGCTAGGTCTTTGTTGCTGTGTGAGGGCTTCTCTCTAGTCGTGGTGAGCGAGCCTCTCACTGTGGTGGCTCCTCTTGCTGCAGAACACAGGCTGGGCACACTGGCTTCAGTAGTTGCAGCACGGGGGCTCAGCAGTTGTGGAGTGAGGGCTTAGTTGCCCCACAGCATGTGGGATCTTCCTCAGACCAGGGATCCAACCTGTGTCCCCTGCATTGGCAGATGGACTCTTAACCACTGGATCACCAGGGAAGTCTTTAGAGGTTGAGGTTTTGCCAGGTGGCTGCAATAGGACCCTGGGTAAATGCTGAGGTCACTGCCAAAAGAAAGATTCAAACAACATCTTGAGGCCCTTGGAGAAAAAGGAAATGAAGACAAGGATAAGGTGAGAAAGCAGGAGTGTCTGTGGAATGATGGTTCGCCCATTGGCCTTCCAAGGCTGCTGGTGGGGTTTTACCTCAGCAGAGCTTTGGGGTTAGAGTTCTTTTTCCTGGATTTGCCTTTCAATACCTCAGAGCAGAGGGCAAGGCTGTCAGGGAGCCATGCAGCTAAGCCTTAGGCCACAGGGACCTGAGGATTCCCTTTCCTTGAGATGTGCCTGGTTTCCTTTCCCTTCCTCTGCTCTCTCTGGTAAAAACTGAAAATTGCTGGCAAGAGTATGAATAAAATTGAAGCACTGTCGGGTTAAAACTTGGGTATTTTCTTGCACAAAAGGCATCTGAGCCAGAAGGTTTGTGACAAAGGAGCACAGAGATCTTTAAGATGTTAGTATTTTTTCTGTTAAGAAAGAAAGACAGTCAGTCCTCTAGTGGGTTCTAATTATAAGGGTAAATGTTTACTCACTTTGAAAGAATATTTTATTCTCAGCAATATATCTATATTACTAAAGTTAATTATAGTTTATATAATTTATAACTAAAGTTATAAACTATATCCAAGTGCCCAAATTAAAATATTTTTCTAAAAATTATTCCAATATTTTTGTAAGAAATGTTCTGCTTTCATTTTTAAATTGAGGATTGTCAAGAAAGGAAAACAAAGTTCATATTATAAACATATTATAAACATCAGTTCAGAATAGGCCCAATAATACAGTTATGTCCTAAAAGGAAGCTTAGTTTTTCAGATAAAGTGGTAAAAAGGGTAAGTTCTAAACACTTCAAAAGATAAAACTATACATTTTGGATATTACTAAATTGAATTGTAAAACATGAACTTGATAATTCTCAAGTTATCAGAGTCAGTTGTTTCAGATCAGAGAAACCTCCATATACAACTGTAATACAACTGTATTTTTTTTAATGAGTTAATGACAAAAAAAGATACCCATTTTATTCTGGATCACTACAGGTTTTGGGGCTTTCCAGGTGGCTCAGTGGTAAAGAATTCACCTGCCAAAGCAGGAGAAGCAGGAGACGAGGTTTCGATCTTTGAGTTGGGAAGATTCCCTGGAGAAGGAAATGGCAACACACTCCAGTATCCTTGCCTGGGAAATCTCACGGACAGAGGAGCCTGGCGGGCTGCGGTCCATGGGGTCACAAAGAATCGGACACGACTGAGCACACACACAATCATAATTATATAATCAATTACATACAAGTACATATACATATGTTTATGATTCCTAGAATGAGATCTAGAATGAGCACGCATGCACCGCAAGTTTCATCTGTCTTGAGGGTTTACTACTTCAATGACATGGCCTATTACTCTTGGAAGTCTACGAATGATTAGAGTTCTAAATTGAAAGAATTTAATGCCAAGTTATTTACCTCCATGTTTGGTTAACAGTAAGTACTCTCTTCATTTGAAGCACTGACCTAGCCCGTTTCCAGTAAGCCCACCAAAGCCCCACACTCTGTGTTCAAGGAAAAAAATCTTTGGATACACTGTCTCTTTTAGGAGGGAGAAAGTGAAGTGGGAAGGCAAAATCTTTCTTACCACTTTCCCTTAAAGGTGGTGGTCTTTTATCTTTCTCTGAGGACAACAATTCAGGGGGAAAAGTCTTTCTTTTACAGAAAGACACTAGAATTTTCCCTTCCCTTCATGTTATATTTATTGTTATAAAATTGTTAAGCCTTTTTCATGTCCAGGCCTTACTGTTAGTCAACCATTTCTAGTCACTCAGTCGAAAAGACCCATGTTAACTATTGTTAATTTAATACCAATCTTTAAAAGGATCCTCATCCCAGGGACGGGGGAGCCTGGTGGGCTGCCGTCTATGGGGTCACACAGAGTTGGACAGGACTGAAGTGACTTAGCAGTAGCATCTTTTAGGAACATAATTTTTACTAAGTGGAAAAGAATAGTGTGAGTTGTTTAAACTAGAAGAAAAAGTAAACAGAGGTAAAAATAGGGACGACCATGGCAGAGGATTCTGAGGGCTGGATGATGATAATATGGAAGTCATCATACTGTTCTAATTTTATGTATGTTCAAAACTCACCAGGGACTTACTTCCCTGATGGTCCAGTGGTTAAGTCTCCAAGCTTCCTTGCCAGGGGACACAGGTTGATACCTGGTTGGGAAAGTAAGATCCCCACGCATCTTGAAGCAAGGCCAAATCCCCCAAAAACGAACAAAAAACCACCTCACCATAAAAGGTTAAAAAAAAACAGACAAAAACTTGCTGACAATCATCTGTTTAGACTGGTGACTCTCAAGGTTCTTGGATGACCATTTCTTTGAGGAGTCTCTTCATTCAACCAAGCTTGAAGAATGAGATGACCTTTCCCTTTCCAAAGCTCAGAATTACTTCTTAAACGGTTTCAAATATTCCCATATGCTAAAGGAAAGAGCATTATGAACTAACAATGTTTTAGTTTCTAAGACCTTATCACTAAATCTTGAGGAAATCAATTCTCCTAAAACTGTTTACCTATCAAAATCGCCTTTATACAGCTGATTTCCATTATGTGCCTTAGATTATAATCTCTAAGTGGACAAAGATTTAACTCACCTTAACAGTGTTTTGCTTGCTGCTGCTGCTGCTAAGTCGCTTCAGTTGTGTCTGACTCTTGTGCGACCCCATAGACGGCAGCCCACCAGGCTCCCCTGTCCCTGGGATTCTCCCGTTTCCTTCTCCAATGCATGAAAGTGAAAAGTGAAAGTGAAGTCGCTCAGTCATGTCCAACTCTTAGCGACCCCATGGACGGAAGCCCACCAGGCTCCTCGGTCCATGGGATTTTCCAGGCAAGAGTATGGAGTGGGGTGCCATTGCTTGGTAACAGTTATTAAAATTGCCACAGAAAGTATCTGCCAACTCCAAACACTTCCCTCGAAGGGAGATACTGAGTATCTTCTATGTTATCCTGTGTTGACTTACGACTCTGAATATATTGTATATTGTGAATCATTTTAGGGTTACAAATAACTCATCCATTAGGCTGTAAATTTCACTAGATAAAAAAGTACAGGGGAGCAAGCAAGCCAATAGCTAAGAGATACAACTATAATTTTTCTTTTTTTTCCAGTCTCACCTTAGGCCACATTTTTTATCCAGCTTCATACTAGATCACAAAATTATACCAGTCTTATTTGTGATGAGCTGAAGAAAACAGAAGAGTTCAAATTCACCTTATTCTAACAATAAGGCAATGAAGCACAATAGAAAACTAAATTCTAATTGTAAATGTTTTTTTGCAACATAACATTTTCAAATCAGCTTAAATTCAGAGAGATTTTTTATTACACAATTTGATTTTTACATCAATAAAATCTTAGATATAACAATACAGATGAAGAATAACAATTTAATTTGTATTGAAATAAATATGAGATACACAAAGCACATACAGTGGAAAAGGGTCACAATAAATTACAAGTGGAGACATTATTTTGCTCAATCACCAGAGAAAGCCCTTGACACTTCCAATTTCACACCATCAAATTTATCATTCTTGCTGATTTAAGCAGAACACAAAACAAATATGGATCCCAGGGCTTACTTTCACAGGTACCAGCATAGATAATTCACTACAGTGATCCAATTTGGAAATCAGTAGGGACCAGTAAATCACTGCATAAAAGAAAGAGTGAATGAGGTCCTTTTTCCTTAGTGTCAGCAGGCTATGATTATTATGTTTATTAGATTCTCTTGAAAGGACTTCACATTTTCTCAAATATTCAGGAGCAGTATATTTCCCCTCTGAGCCCTACATTAGCATTTATGTGCTTTGGTCTTGAATACACAGTAATGATGAATTTTTCAATTTATTTTATAAATTTATATAGTCTGGATAGTATTGGCCTGAAGAGTATATAACTCCCCAACCTGTATAATATTAGATATTAAAAATGGATTCAAGAGAAGTTACTAAGAAATGCTGACATACTGTATATACAAATTTAGTTCAATATATCCCATTATATAGAGCACCAGAGCAATGCATTTATTATAATCAAGCCATTTTCTATGACTCTCTAATCTCTGTGGCCCTTTTACGTTTGTTCCAATATATACATATCACAAATGTTGCCTGCCTAAGACGTTGCCCATTTGGTCTCAACTTACAAACATAAACGTAAGCAAAAATTCATGTCAAAAGCATTTATCTTAAAATTACAAAAAAAAAAAAGTCAAAAGTTTGGAATTTAAACTGTTATGAACCAAGGGAAAAAAGAAGTTAGTTCAAAAGTACTGAGCACATATATGTATTTTTTAAAAGTAGCTTCAGAAAACTATGACGGAAAAAGTAAAATGATTCTTGGGCCTTTCCTTCTCCTGGAATATAAGGTAACTTTTAGATTCCAGCAAAGATTATCTAGCAACAATTTTTTCCTATCATTTCCTAAGAAAAAGGAACTGTTTTAGACAAAAAGAATACTGTACTTTATCTGTGGTCACATCAACTCCTATTCAGTGCAGGTCAGTTTTCCTATCTGCACTGCCTAAGAGGACAAAGACTAGAGTTCATCCCTCACACAGAGATACGTTCCTTCCAAGAACCCTCCTGAACACCAGCTTAGAAGATACACGTCACAGAGTAACTACCACCAGGAAACTTCCCAAACATTGAGCAGCTTCTTTCTTATCCTTAATACCAGATCCAAATACAACTTTCCACCTAGAGTATTAGAAGAGGACTGCTCATTAAAATAATTTCTGGAAACAACTCCTGGATTTACAAAACATATATGCCATTGGTATACACTAAATCCATTGAACTATGCCATCATATAGCCTCTCAGAATTCTCTTAATTCTAGAGAAATTTCAGTGAGGTGTTAAATGAAATTACCTGTCTCTGTAACTCAAATTGAATTTACAAATCTAGGCACCATTCCTAATATCCAAAATTATCGACATGCTTTTGTATTACTGTGAAGTCTTAATTTTAAGAGATGGAACTGGCTGTAACTTGTTTACCTACAAAATGACCCTGAAAAAAATTAAGTACCATTTTCTCTATACCTGAAAATGAAGGTGAAAGAACAATTTTATAACTGACATGTTTAGGTAACTTAGGCACTTAGGGAAACAAAAACAAAAACAGCAGAGAGACTATGATCTGAGTAATACCACTAACTGTGGCCTCTTCTATTTACCTAGGAAGCAGATATTAACAGGGTACTTACTCCAGCTTCTGAACATTTTTTATTTAAAAAATGTACTCAAGAGTAAATGCTTACTAAATATTTACTGAATGTTGAATAATTACATATTAAAGAGAATCATGGAATTCAGGTCCTTAGTTTTATGGCTGGCTCAGGATTTAGTGGCATTTAACCTTTCAACATGGCATGATAAACAGCTGGGGACTACTTGAGCAAAGAGTGCCACCTACTGCTCATCAGCATAACTGGTTACTTTCTCCCTTGAGGTTTTCCCCACAGAATAAAAATCAGTCTCAATCTGGGTGAAAGCATTAAGCTAGCAGATCAAAAAGGGCTTTGGGTAGGGGGTGGAGAGGAGCTTCAGACCTATGTTAATTAAAACACATTTGTTAGCATTACATAAGGATCTTTACCACAATCCCTCAAAATTAGTTTCATTCATTCTGATCTCAAACTTTATTAAAGAAATTTCTCTTTGGACTGACATTAAATGAGGAATCAAGTATACAAAAGGAATACACAATCTTTGTTAGAATAAAGTAGATTCTGTAGGAGGCCTACACTTGTCCAAGAAAGTTTAATATTTAAAAGTGCTAGAACAGCAGCACTATATAACTTCCTAAACAATCAGATAGTCTAGATGTTAAATCAACTGTTTTTAAACACATAAAAATAAATTCAGCTATGCTGTATTTAAAATAAATTCAGCAGCTGTAACTTTTCCTAGTATACTCATTCTATATACTCTATTATAATAATTTCCTTTTTTGTTATACATTTTGCATTGTGTAAATGACATCCAAGACATACAATTTTACTTTTTTGGCCTCGCGGCATGTGAGATCTTAGTTCCTTGACCAGGGCTTGAACTCACACACTCTGCACTGGACTGGTGGAGTCTTAACCACTCAATCACCAAGGAAGTTCCTGTATTTCTTTAATTTTAACTTGATAGACATAAAGTTACACTGTACTTTCAGATGTCAAATTAGCTGTCTGTACATATTCATACTGCAAAATTCCTAACTACAAGTTCATGCAAACTAAACATCTGGCAATGCTCAAATTGTAGGATTTATTTTTTTATGAGTTTAGTGAAAGGAAAGTGAAGTGTTAGTTGCTCAGCTGTGTCCCACTCTTTGCAACCTCATGGACTGTAACCCACCAGGCCAAGAAATATTCCAGGCAAGAACACTGGAGTGGGTTGCCATTTCCTTCTCCAAGGGATCTTCCTGACCCAGGGACTGAACTTGGGTCTCCTGCACTGCAGGCAGATTCGTTACCATCTAAGCCACCCGGGCAGCTTATTTATAAGCCAAACTTTTCTTTAAAAAATATATCAGAAGTATAATCCCATTATATGATGAAAGCCTCAACTTCTGAAGCACAGAGAATTTTCAATTTTAATAGTATAAATGTTAAATTCTTTTCGTTAAAACCCACCTAAATTATTTCCTTTAGGAAAATCTTTTTGGTCAATAATAATTTTCAAAATAAAAACAGGCATACTTCACAGATCATTAAAAGAAACAATCGTGGTTAAAAGAGAGCACAGAAAGAAAATCAATAAATGGAAAAACTGGTGAAATTTAAGTTCCACATCTTAGTAGTTAGTAATATTGTCCCACAGTTAATTTCTTAGTTCTGATAAATGTTCTATAGTTATGGAATCTGTTAATACAAGGGGAAGCTGAGTAAAGGATATAAAGAAACTCTACTATTTTTTACAACTTTTCTACAAATCTAAAATTATCTCAAGATAAAAAAATTGTAGAAAACAAAGAAACTTAGTAACTTAAAAAATAAATATGCCTTCAGCTGCCATAATTTCTTGATATAATTCAAATTTTTAAAAACATCATTAGAAATAATATATTGTTTACTTAACATTACTTTATTGCTCTAGAAAATTCAGTTTTTAAAACCATCAGATTACACACATAGTGACAATGAGAGTGCCCCCAACAATCGACTGTGTGTTATGAAGCTTCTCTAACTTTGTAGATAATATTACAAAATTACAAAAATAGCTGGTTACAGTTAAGCTATCAAGTAGGTATCACATTTCTATAGACCAAAAAGTAGAATAAAAAGAAAACTGATGTTACTGCTAAGTCACTGAGTGTATTTGAGAAATCCAAATTACATGCACATAGAAGAAAACTGGTTACAAAAACCATTCCATTACTCTGCATTAACATTTTGCAATGTTTTAAACATTTCCAATCATGCAATAATAAATAAAGGTCAGAATGAATTTTAAAAAGGAGTTGATGGAAGTTCAACAAATGTGTTTCATATGTTAAACAACTCAAATCACAGTTGCATAATACATTCAATTCCTCTAAATTTATCCATGCATTACAAGACTGAAATGCACACTATTTCCCCCACAACTCCTCTGGCCCCATTCCCAATCAATAACCAACACCTATAAACCTTTCTATTTAATCTTTTATATGAAATTTGATAGGTAGGTATGTATGATCTTCATTATTATTTCAGAACAGATACAAAGTTCAGTCACAGCTCAATCTTCACTTACATTCCTTTCAAAGGGCACCTGAACTGGTGCAACTGTCTATGAAAATTCAAGCCTAAGAAACTGAGAGAACTGGCAGTCAAGAATCTGATCTAAGTAACTGTATCCACAATCCTAAAAGGATTTACTTTTTGAGAAATGTTACTCAACCTGTCTCTGAGAGGAAAACTGTATGACTACTGCTTGCTGATGTAAAATGCTTAGGTGACCACAAGTATTTACCTAGTTGGTTAACAACCTTTCAGTTGAGCCTGTAAGAAAAAAAAACCCAAAGCCACAGAAGTAAATATGAAAATAAAATTTTGGAAGGTCATAGTATAAGATACATAAAGAAATCCAAAATAAATCTGTCCTAATGAAGCAGTACAAAATCTACATAAAAGCACTTTGAAATTAAATACAGAAGGAGGGAAGTGTTTTTGTTACAACCATCAACCAAAATTACTGAATGGCAAAAGAATACTGTCTCAAAGTATACTGAATTTACATGTTAATATTATCATAATGAACTCATGCCAGATGCAAATTCAGGTTACCAATTAGATGAAAACAAAGTTTAGAGCGATTTTTACCGGACAAATAAATGTACTTCATGATAAAGGCACAGCAGCATCTAAAGAATTCCTGATACATTTATCACAAGATTCAAATTTCCTTAACTATTAACAACACATCACAATAAAGTTTCTCAGAAAGTGTTTGAAAGGCTTGATTTAACATGCCAGGAAAATGATTACTTTTCTTTTGAGATGCATTTATGTAAATTATGTAAATTGCATTGAGGTCAGTTTTACACCTGGAATTATCCATCCCTAGTAGAAGAAGTACCAGCAGCTAACAATGCTTATTTATATTATGTATAATTTAGCTGGATGCTACACTATGCAACTGTTGGTGCCAGTCTGCTTATAAAGGCAATACTCTGGAGACAAAGTCTTCTCACAAACAGTGGGCAAGCAGGTTTCATTATAAGATGTTCAACAACAATCCTCAGTTCATTAAACAAGGTCCTGCAACATAAAATATGTTTTCTTTCAGAAACTCAATGAAAAAGCAATGTGATTCAAGAGTAAATGCTGATAAAGGGGCTTTCCACTAAAGAATCTGAATTAGTAATAACCAGGATGTACTGCAGGCAATATACAGAATTAAAATTCCCCAAATCAACACCTGTGTCCTTTTTTGGGGAAAATATTCATTTAATAAATGGCTCTCTAAGGGCTGAGTATTAGGGATGATTTGTATTTCCTTCACAGTTGAGTCACATAATCTTCACATCTGACTTACTCAAATTCAACTAGGTCTAAAAAAAGAGAGCAAGAATGTGAAAGTTTCTAGTATGAGCAATCCCTCCTACCATTTCCTTAAAAGAACATACTGCCTCTTAGAGCCTTCCTCATCTGAAAAATGGGAATATGTACTTATTGGAGTCACAGTGAAGTTTCAATGAGGAAACACAGAAGATGCTCAATAAATGTTGCTGTCATTTAGTTGCTGAATCGTGTAAGACTCTGTGACCCCATGGACTGTAGCCCACCACCATTCCTCTACATCTAAAAAGTACTAAGTTCCAAACTTCTTACCCTGAGGCTCAAGAAGTTTTACGATATGGTTCCAATATACCTTTAAAATCTCTGCTCTAACCACTCACCACTCAGAATTTCCCTTCCGGTCAAATAGGCCTACATATGTGCCCCTTAAACTGTGTTTATCTTACTGCCTCTGAACTTGTGCTCCTATCGTTTTCCTACCTAAAATGCTTTTCCTTGTTCTCACTGTCTATTGAAAGTCTTTACTCCTTCCAGAACAAATTAGAATATTTTGTGAAACTTTCCTGGGCTCTTCTCTCTTCTGGCTCAATGATCTCTCCCCTCTTGTGGACTACAGTACTGATACAATAAACATGAAATTCGTCACAGGTTGACATGTGAATACTACATCCTGCACTACTGTTTCCTTTCTTATTTGCGATGTGTTTCCTTAACTAGGACAGTACCAGGAGAGGGAGACTTTTGTCCTACACAGTTTTAAATTCCTTACGCTTTTAGCACTGTTTTAGATGTGGTCAAGAAAACTCCAGTCTTAATGTCTGAAAAGCAAGCACCTCCTCATCAATCCTAGAACTTAGATTCGCAAAAACGTTGCTTGCTTCTAAATTCTAACATAAAGGTTAAATAAGTCTTAAAAGTTACAAATGGTATATTTCACAATACTATTAATAAATAAAACAGATTTAAACTAATCACAAGCTTACCGACAATATGGATTTCTTCGAGAGGAGTATCGAAGAGTAAGGAATCTATAGTATATAAAAGGCTGGAACAAACTTCCTTGACCACTGAAATAAACAAATACAAGGGAAATAAATACACATTATTGATTCATATGTATACTCAACATTTAAAGGCAACTTAACTGGACAATGTGTTTCCATTCATCAAATCATCATAATAATATCCATCATATCTAAGTCCAAGTTATTCATGTAGGTATTGTTAAATTTTTTAAAGCTACTAAACAAATCAGAAAATGTTATATAAATGCTTCAACTGCCACTAATAATTGGTAATCAAGTTTTAAAACTTGAAATATTTAATTAAATATTTAAAATGAAAAGTAGTTTATTTGGTATAAACAAATAAGAAAATTAATAAAACCATATAGGCTCACTAGTAAATGTGAGAATAGGCTAAACATAGCCTATATTATTTATTTTTCTTGGTTAAAATGACAATCATAATACCCCAAGAGTCATATACATGTTTCTCAAATTCTAAGTCTGGAATCCTTCCCTAGGAAAAACTATTTTAAGATGTTCACTAAAACAACCACAAATAAAACACAGCAAGAACCTAATGGTCTCCAGGCAAGAATACTGGAGTGGGTAGCCTTCTCCAGGGGATCTTCTCCACCCAGGGATTGAACCTGGGTCTCCTGCATTGCAGGCAGATTCTTTACCATCTGAACCACCAGGGAAGCCCAGTTGGGTAGCAGGGCTAAGTAAATCATATGTATATTTGATGGATTCAGTATGCAATTACTTAAAATCTTGACTACTGAAAAGTACACAGGAACTCTGAACAAAGCAGGATATAAAGCTATACATATTATTACAACTATATTTTAAAAATCTGGGGTAGAATAAATGCATCAAGATCCTAAATTTGGTTTGATTTTTAGGTTAAATTTTTTTAGCCTCCCCACTCACCCTTGGCAGACCCACACAACTTAGTTGGGATCTTAGTTCCCTGAGTAG
This sequence comes from Bison bison bison, assembly GCF_000754665.1. Taxonomy (NCBI): domain Eukaryota; kingdom Metazoa; phylum Chordata; class Mammalia; order Artiodactyla; family Bovidae; genus Bison; species Bison bison. Next base: position 1,829,540 of record NW_011495013.1, on the reverse strand, counting down.
GGATCCAATCCCAGCCCCCTGCAGTAGAAGCACAGAGTCCTAACCACTGGACTGCCAGGCAATTCTCCTTTTCAGCCTCCCTGCACCCCCAGCTGTATTACTTTCATAATAAAAATTTACATGATTACAATTTATAACTAAATATATCTACTTTCTCCAATAAATCATGTGATGAAATTTTAACTCTGTATATTGAAAAATAGAGGCATTACAGAACACATTAAGTAGAAAAGACTATCCAATGAAACACAAATTTTCCATCATGCAAGTTAGTTCCTTAATCAAAGTTATAGCAGTCTCTAATATAGCCTTCCAGAAACTTACATAAACAAGTATATATAATGGCTAACATGCAGCGCTCACTCTGTAATGCACTGAACTGTTAACTCTAGGAAGGAAGTGGTATTATCATTCCTATTTTAAAGGTGAAGAACCCTGTGGATGTACCTAGAGTCTGTCATACAGAGGGAACAAGTCAGAAAGAGAAAAATAAATATCATACACGAGCGCATATATATGGAATCTAGAAAAGGTACTTGCAGGGCAGGAGCAGAGATGCAGATGTAGAGAAGGCAGAGAAGGGACGTGTGAACACAGGGTGGGAAGAAGAGGGTAGAATAGATTGAGAGCAGCACTGACATATATGCATCACCATGTGCAAAATAGACAGCTAGTGGGAAGCTTCCGTAGAGCACAGGGAGCTCAGCTCAGTGCTCTGCGATGACCTAGAGGGGTGGGATAGGGGAGCGGGAAGAAGGGTCAAGAGGGAGAGGATACACGGACACATATAACTGATTCACAATGTTGTACAGCAGAAACTAACACAACGTTAAAAAACAAAGATACTCCAAAAAAAGAGGATGAAACAGAACGAAACATATATGCCTTTAAACACACACACCTCAAATATGAATAGGGAATACCCTACACAGTTCTCAACTCATTTTAAATTTATTGTATCTTAGCAATCATCCCCTATCACAACCCACAAATTATCTTATTCTTTCTACAACCTGAAATATTCCATTTTATGCATGTACTAACAAGCTCTCTACTAATGAACAAACCCAAAATGATCATCCTTTTATCTGTCTTTGCACATGTGTGTGTATTATGTAAGATAAACTAATTCACAGACTACATGTCTAAGATAAACTCATAAACTGTTCACTTCTAAATACAGAGTTTTATGCATTATTGCTACAAATTTAACTTAATAACAAGGCCTTCTAATATTAGACTGTGCTTCTACCATGAAAGGTAGCATTTAAGGAATAATGATTTGAAATGTTTAATTTTATAATCTGTGTTATAGTCAAGTGACATACTTGAACCATTAACAGCTTCTCTCATTAGGGAATTGAATAATACTTTATTACTTAGTTTTCCTTTTTAAAAATAACAACATGATTCTTCTATTTAAATATTTTGGTAAATTCTCATTTCCTTTACAATAATCTTAAAAATTAAGATCAATTTGTACATTTTAAGTGTTTAAATAAAAGACTAAATACCACAACTGACTTAATATACCAACATAGTAAAACTTGGTATGCCAACAAAAAATTCACTACAGTTCCAATAATGAGGTTTTTTGTTTAAGTGTGCTTGGCATCTCAGCATTTCACTGTAATTCTCTTCAGCTTACTTAAAAGGAGAACAAACTATCCTGCTTATTAACCTGAATAGACACCAATTATCTCCACATATAGAGTTAGTTTTGGTAGCTACATTTTAACTTTCACTCAGATACATAAAGCAAATCACAGAATCTGGGGATACCCAAGACCAGGCAACCCAAGAAACAGAAAAATGAGCAAGAAAGTAAGAGGGTAAAAGGTTCCTTTCACCAATATGATGAGGATCACAAAAAAAGATGAACTAGCTTCTAGGGTGAAAATTCCAGAGCTGAATAATAGACAAATACAGCTGCATCAAATTCTATACTTAATATTCATGGAACATTACAATTGGAAGGATTTTTGGGTTACTAATTTCAACTACTATTAGTTTTTTAAATGTAGAAAAGCAAGGCCCAGAAGGCCTAGTTAACTGTCAAATCAACCAGAATCCAGCTCCCTGACACCCAGTAAGAAGTTTTTCCATTGTACCATTCTAGGACCCTATTTAAATTATATTATCTAGTTTGGAACCCCACAGCTTAACAACATGTGGTGATCCTGGAATTTTCAGAGGAAAATATTATTTACAACAATGGTACAGATGTATTTATGAGGAAATCTAAAAAACTCTCTCACCAGCTTAAAGAAACACTGCTAAGGAAAGGAGTACTGCTGGTATATAAAAACCTCACTAGTTAATCAAGGCAATGAACATTAAAATGAAATATTTCATAGACAAAAATGTTACAAACTAATGAGATTATGGAAAATAGGTAACACAGATCTATTAGAGGGCAATTTGGTACATGGTCTATTAAATATAAAATATACCCAGCTTAGACTCAGTAAAAGTATATATGGATTCACACAAAAGTATAAGCAGACAGGTAAAAAAAATGGTTACTGCAGCAACATATGGAAAAGTAAAAGTCTGAAAACAAACGGCCATTAACAGGGCAATGGGTAATAAAATGCAGCAAAATAATATGATGGAACACTACACAGCCATTAAACAAGACAAACCAGAACTGTGAATGTCAATATAAACAGGTCACAAAAACATACTGTATGAGTGAAAAAAGCAAGATGCACACCACTGATGCTTGTGATGTATAATAAAAACTAAACAAAGCCCCACACCCATAAAATAATAAGATACATTTCCTACCTATCTGTGTAAGTACTTTAAAATAACTACATATATGTACTCATATCAAATTCCTTAGCTCTGGGAAGGAGAGGACAGAATTGCAACTAGCATTCACAGTTAAATGATATTTTAGTTTTTTATCTGTAATGTCCTATTACCTGAGAAACTGAAAATTGAGAAAGCAATAATCTGGGGAGAAATGTAGTTTTATTTAGCTATTTTCCTTTACATATTTTTACATTTTTTAAAATTTATTTTTTAATTGGAGTATAACTGCTTAACAATGCTGTGTTAAGTTTCTGCTGTACAACAACATGAATCAGCCTTGCCCTCTTGAGAGAAACATAGTTTTATAACTTAAATGCAAGAATACAGATACTGAGGTCAATACTATCCTAATGCTCTATTTTCAAAAGGAAGGTTTTCTTTACTTACACATTCTTCTCATAACTAACAAACAAAATAAGGAGGTGGCAGTAGGCAACTATCAATACCAACCTTAACTTTTCAGATTTTTCTCCAGTATGGGAAAAATAATCTCAGTAATGTGACAATGGACTAAATTAGCCTTTCTAAGACTCTTTCAAAAGTAGTTATTTGGAAGATAATTTTAAAATGTTAAATAACTCATAAGGAACAATGAAGAAGACAGATTCCTAGGTTTCCTACAGTCGACCACAGTAGCAGTACTATCGCAGTAGCTCTGCACTGTCACATGAGAAGGTGACTGCTAAGATCCATCGAGCTCTACATATCAGGGTTTACTTCAACAGATTTAAGCAGCGTAAAGTTTGAGTTGATACATTTATTATATTCATTTAGACATCAGCCTCCTAAAATAAATATATTTTTATTCTTACCTGAAAAGCATAAAAACTGTAGCAGGCATCAAGAATATTTCATTACAAGCAATGAACTTCAGAATATTCTGTTGATTAGCGCTTAATTTATCCAAGAGAGATCTCAGCAGAGGTAAACTATTTGAACCCTTTGCCTTAAAACATAAGAAAACAAATATTAGAAGTCATGAAAGCATTTTTGATCACTCAATTATTTTCTTTCCTTATATGAATGGCATATCTAACATGCAATATAATCAAAAGACAATTACTTGAAAATGATGATATAAAAATTTACAAACTATACATTTAGGGACAAAAGTTAACAGATTTTCCTGCTTTACTGTATTTTCTACATTTGAAGAATTAAATAGAGAACTTTAATAAAGGCCCTTTTCATTCATTGATGCTTTGTTTTCCTTAAGAAAGATTAGATTATTCCACTAAAAGTGGTGGTGATTTCTCTCAACCATAACAAAATCTGGCTATGCAGAAATACAAAGTATCTGAGATTTCTTAGTTAATTAAAGAGAGAAATCACAAAGTTCAGTTACTGCTGTAACCCAAGAACTATGGAGATAAAGAAAAAGGCCAACACAAGGCAAATTTTTGGATACTTTACTTTAAACTTCCATGCATACGCAGTCAATCTGCCTGGCACATGGAGGTTATTAGGCTAAATGTTCCAACTCAGGAATAAGAAAATGTTTCAGAAAAGCAGCAGTTTTGAACATCAGTGTAAAGAAATTCAGTACACTCTACTCATCTACTATGTTAAAATCACTGACAGAACAAGAGACTTCTGACAACTTATCAAATATATTTCAAACTTCAGACACTCCTCCAGGAATTGGACAGTGATTTTAAATACAATCCATTATGACAAAATGTACTATTTTATTGAAACAATAAAAAATTCCAAAATTTTCAAATCACTAATTTACAGCAAGTCTGTAAGGAACATAGGAACTTTCTGAGACACATGCCCAAATGTCTTAGAACTCAAATTTGTGTCAACTACCTATAAATTCGGGAGTCAAAAGACAAGGCCAACATTGTTTTACTTACATCAAGGATCTTTTTTGTGTATGTGGCAGCATGAAGCAAAGAAAATAACAAGACTGGGAAAATACTCACTGAAGAAAATAATTAAGGAAAACATTACAAATTCATCAAGTACTTTGCACAACAGGGTATGTATTATGTTCAAGTATACATCTGCTAAAATGAGTTCAGTGATGGCTTCTGTTTTACTGATACTTTATAAAATGAATTTTTTTTTTTTAATCTGTAAACAAAGTCAAAGTTTTTTTTAAACCCACAGTTCTTTTTATGAATAATGAAATAGTTTTTTCACCTATTTCTAGTATATAACATATTGTGAACATTTGCTAAATTAAAATCTAGGCCACCTCAAAGTGATAAGTAATACGGCTTTTAACGCCACAATGGTCATTCTGGACGGAATACCTTAGCCATCCAATACCAACACAGTCTCTGTGCTGCTTTCACCAACTTAAGAAAGAGTACAGGGTAATGGTTTAAAAAGTAGTTCCCAAACTGTCCTCAACTATAGATGTTTAATTCATTTTTCCTACAAGGACTTCATTATTTTCAGATACTGTTCCAATCAAGCTTTTATAGTCAAGCTTTCATGGTTAAGGTATTCTCAATCTGTACAAATAAAAAAGACATTGTATACCTGGTTTGTATATATACTCAATTGAGAGTTTCATCAGTTTTAATAATAGACATGAACAAAGAATCCTTATTTTAAGTTTCATTATTTGGCTTTTTGTGATAGATAATATATACAATTTTCTTTTAGCTTTAAAAAAAAAATGGAAATTGCTCAAAATACTCTATTTACCCCAACTTCTGCTAGGTTGATAACAAAAAACCCCCACTTGTCCAAGTTATTTCCATGAAATGATAATAGACTGTTAATCATAAATGGCAAAAACACTTGTCCTCAAAACAGTAGCAATTTATCAAAAATAATCCATGATATTTTTCTACACCAACTGAAAGCTTGGTGTGAGGGAAATGATGCCCACTATGACACAATCTGAGTATCAAATTCATTATAACCACAACTCATCATTTAGGACCCAAAGGTTCCAAAGTTCCCACTGGCAAGTAAAACACTGACCCACAGCCAAGTGTTGTAAGAATTCTAACTCTCTAACATAAAAGTTCTCCGATTAATACCCTGACCAAACCTTCCCTGTCTCTTCTGAGAACTAAATAAAACGCCAATTTATGAGAAGAGATCACACATACATAAAAATAGCTTTACACTTTTAACAGAATCCTGAATTCAGAGTCAAGATATCTGGGTCTCATTCTTGGCTCTGACACTAACTTCAGTTCCCTAGGCCAAGTTCCATCTTCTGTTGTACAAATTTGCAGTGATCAAAGCCAGGGGTTTCTAATAAGTCCTATCTCTAACATTCTATAGTTCATAAATCCTTGATAAGATACTCATAATTTTAGCATTCATTGTTAAACTATTTAGAAAATTCAAGGGACAAAGAGTGCATAACAGAAATAGGACAATATATCACCTTTCTAAGAGCAAAGATCAGAACGTGACTTTGGGCTCACTTTTACTAATGTAATACCTAACTACTTTAGGAATCAGATTAGTATTTCTTGCCAATTAATAGCTTATGTTATTCCCACTACATACTCCCCTCCCAATAAGAATTAAAGAACATTAAATCCTTAATCTTCAACATTCCCTAGAGAGGGCACAGCAAATAAATGGACAGAAAAGGCAGAGAGGTTGTCTTCACTGTTATGAGTCATTTGGCAGCATCTCAGGATTCACTCAATAGAACTGTCCCAGAGGTCATAATTGATGTGTTCAATTTGCTCTACATTAGTATCTAGAAAACAGTTTCTAGCATTTCTATTTTTCTCTTCAAGGAAATTTTAAGCTCCTAAGGGCAGAAACAAGAATCTCTATATAATTTCCCATTATATCTCAGAAAAGCAAGAATTTTAATATTGCTGATTGTAAAGAACCTCAATGAATGTGGCTGATAAAAACAGGTCAATCCAATGATATGTCAACAAACGTGCTTATCGCTTACAGCTGCAGGACAAGGATTATTTAGCAAGTTTTACCTACACTACTATTTACTTGCCAATGTGCTATCAGGCAGGTTATTTTAAACTCCTTGAGCCTCCGTATACTATCAATAATACAATGCTCATAATAATTTTCTTTAGAATGTTGCAAGGATTAAATACGTCAAGTTTATATACACTGGCAAAATAGGTGCTCAAAAAAATTTTCCTTCCATTCTCTTTTCCTTAAGACTTGTGTTAGAGACATATTTTATTGTGCTTTCCATTATGTACAGTTGTATCATAAATATTCAAGAACACTTAAGAGCAGCACTTCCTAAAGTACAGAATATCTTCCTGAGGGATGATTCAAGGGGAGCTGGGTAGATGGGTGGACAACTGATTCAAATGATTAAGTTTAGGAAAGACTGGTAACTCAGTCTCACAATGCACATTACCGTATCAAAGGTCCCACAGTAAAGAATCTGTTTAGCACATTACCGTATCAAAGGTCCCACAGTAAAGAATCTGTTTAGCAATGTTAAACCTATCCGTATCAAAGGTCCCACGGTAAAGAATCTGTTTAGCAATGTTAAACCTATTGCTTCCCAAACATCAAACTGCAGAATGTCTTCCCCTCCATTTAAAAAATACCTATTATCCCACAACATATTTCTGAACTGTATAAACATACAAATTCCAAAAATCCATGAGTCTGTCCTTATTTTCTTCTTTGTGCTGTGCTGTGCTTAGTGGCTCAGTTGTGTCTGACTCTTTTTGACCCCATGGACTACAGCCTGCTAGGCTCCTCTGTCCATGGGGATTCTCCAGGCAAGAATACTGGAGTGGGTTGCTATGTCATCCTCCAGGGGATCTCCCCAACCCAGGGATCAAACTCAGGTCCCCTGCATTACAGGCTAATTCCTTACCATCTGAGCCACCAGGGAAGCCCAAGAATACTGGAGTGGGTAGCCTGTCCCTTCTCCAGAGGATCTTTCCAACCCAGGAACTGAACCAGCATCTCCTGCATTGCTGGCTTCCCTGGTAGCTCAGATGGTAAAGTGTCTGCCTACAATGCGGGAGACTCGGATTCAAACCCTGGGTTGGGAAGATCTCCTGGAGAACGAAATGGCAACCCACTCCAGTACTCTTGCCTGGAAAGTCCCATGGACTGAGGAGCCTGGGGACTCCTCAGTCCATGGGGTCGCAAAGAGTCGGACACAACTGAGTGACTTCACTTCTTCACTTCACTCCTGCATTGCAGGCTATTCAAAGCAAATACTAATTTCTTTTTACTTTATTAATTACCTCATTCTCAGCTTAAATATGTTACTTCTTGATTAATTTCCTTTTGTTTCTAGCTTACTGAAAGTTAAAAGATAGAGCTAAGAATTTCTCTTTTCTTAAAGCAAGACATCTGGGTATCTTCCCAAAGAAAGTGTGAATTAAATGAAATAAACTTACATATTAAAATGTAACTTCTCCATGGGCTTGTGCTTTGAATCTGAAATTTGCAATATCCATTGCTAACAGAGAAGTTTATAAGATCAAATATTGAAGTTCAAAATTCCCAATCACCTTTTCAAAATTTGGACTTCACATTTTAGAGTCAAGACACTCTTACACTTCACATTATCTTCTTTCAAAAGAAGTACCAACAAACCAACCAACCCAGGCTTCATGGAACACCCTTATTGCTGAATCCTTCCAGTAGCAAAAAAATAATCAAAAGTGATCTCCCTACATTCAGCAGGCAATTTCACTGTCAAAACGGTAAAAAAGGATACTTGTAACAGGGTAGGAATTGACAAAGATGAGTGAATACAACAGGTAGTGGCAGCTGTCCTCTAACAAAGCCTGGGCCAGGAACGCTCTGCTTAACTGGAAGTGTGGTAGTCTTTGGTGCAGCCTCAGAGCACTAGTTAGAGCATTTGCCAGCAAAGCACGTTGGTAAAAGCTTGCTGCTTCATGCAACCTGCAAATTACAGTGGAGAGATCATCAGGAGACGTAAACAGCTACCATACCTCTTCCTCCTTTGTGAATTGCATCATAATTGCACAACACCTAATACCTAAATCTATTACTTCAGAATAGAAAAAAAAATTATGTGACTTTACTGAAGCTTTTTAGAAGCATCATTTTATATACATACCCAACTGAACGTTTATTTCTATTGAAGTATAACTGATGTACAATATCCAACTGAATTTTCTAAAGCAGCCATTCTTCCTCTTAAACACTCAAAAAGGCGAAAAAACATGAACTCATCCCCACATTCATTTTCTCTCAGATTTTCAATGTGATGTTACTTTCACAAAGCACGTAATATAAAATATACCCCCAGTTGGTACTATTACTAGAATATTAGTACCTTTAAGGATGAGACGTGTTTTATTGTTTATCAAACCCCTGGCTGTTTGACAAAGTGTGACATCTAAAAAGGTACTCCAGAAAAAAATGACTGAAAAAGTGAATACCAACAGCAGAAACATGTATAATACATACCCAAGAAGAGGCAGAACAAACAAAGCAGAGCAGTAAACTGTGAATAAGCGAGAAAGCCACATTGCTGTGTCCAGTTTATTGGCCATCATGAATTGCTGAATTTAAAAAGAAAAATACTGTAGTTAAATTAAGCTTGCAGATTATGTTTTAAAGGATGACTATTTTGCAATTTTATTCCTATTCAAAATGTCTCAACGCTCCTGTAGCAACTGGTTTTTTTAGGTATAACTCTTAGGGCAATTGTTTCTTCATCAGTGAGTTTCTTTCTTCTCCTGAAAGCTCCCTGACAAGTCTTTCACAGATTTCTGTGGCCCTAAACATCCACATACCACTTTCTTCACCACTTTTTCCTCATTCTTTTCTTTTGCTGCATTTTGCTAAAAGATATGTCCATCACACTAAATTCAATAACTTAAAATTAATTTTCTCAAACTATTTCATATTCAAATTCTAAAGTGGCTTTTACATTTTTTAAAAGAATCTACATAAACAATTTTTACATCAAGACCCAAGATAAACATATGAGTATATAAATTTCACAAAAACAATACTTACTTTTACTATGTGTGATAGATTCTGCTATTCTGTATTCTATTTAATGTTTTAGAAACAATGTTTACATAAAAAGGATTTCAAACCTAACAGGTTTTAACCTGGAGTCTCAAACACTGCTGGAAGCAATCTAACTTTAATTCTCTTTCGAAAGTAGAGAAAAGTTTAAAAAACTCTGGGGAAAAAAACGCAAGCCTATTTTAAAATTCAAGGATGTTTTTAATTTTACTGCAGGCTTTCTAACAGTATGCAGGTAATTTCAGACACATGCCTCTGAGTTTATTCTATCCAAACCTACTACATGTTACTCTTGTAAATTTAAATGTTCACCAGTAAGTCAAGAGGAAGGATGAATCCAGCTTACAGTGCTCAGTTTCTCTACAAATATTCAGACTGTACACGACTGTCTGAAATTTAATTTTAGAACATTTTCTTTAAAATCTGTTTAGGGTATTCATTTTGTGATAAATCATTGAATTTTGCATTTTACCTCGTACACTTTTATGCATGTGCATTTAATTACACAGTTTAAAAAAGATCTAAGAAAATGTATTGGTTTACACTTTTAAGAGTGAACTGACTGACCATGACAAATAATTCAGGCAAAAAATATCAAAGGATCTTTGGGTGAAAAAAAATATTGAGGTGAAAAATTATTCACATAATCTTAAAGTATCATGACACAGAATACTCTTTATTCACAAAGAGAGTTATCTTTACCATAGAGAATCTGGTGGACACCACCAAAGCCAAATGACCAAACTCCAGTGACGGGATAAATCAACATAAGATGCTTCCTGATATATATAAAATGCCCTGAGAAGAACAAAATCTCTCTTATTTAATATTCCTACCAAACATTTAACCTGAATCTAGTCGGGGGGGCGGGGGGCGGGGGAACGACAAAAAATTAGATAATTTCAATTTAAGGAGCATTCTGCAAAACAACAGGTGTGGACTCTGGTAAGACAAAAATGGGAAGACCAAGGGAATTATTTCAGACTGAAAGGGACCAAAGGCCAGTAAACACACTGCAAGTTTTTTTTATTGAGTTTGGACAAGAAGGAAGCAATTTAAAGGACAATTAAGGAAATTTAAATATGAATTGTATATTAGGTAGTAACAAGTAGCAACGTTACATTTGCAAAATGAACTACAAAAATTTTTAGGTAACTGCATTGTGGTCTGTACAAAAATATTCTACATAAGTACTACATTATGGGTAAATTATAATGACGCATGTAACTCTGAAATGGTTCAGCAAAATAAAAAAGGTGTGCACTGAGAGAGATGCTGCACATTTTTAAAATAAGTGATTGGCTCAATTCACATGCTTAGTGTTTAAGTACAATTATGCTTCTGGTACAAAAAAAAAAAAGACAGTAAGCAGCAGATACGCATCCTAAAAATAAAAGTTTACATAAGCTTAATATTTCTCTTCGTAAAATGAAGGAGGAAAAGAGAAAAAAAACCGCTCTCCTTCTATTGCTTAAAAAGCGGCAGACCTGTTCTCTGCCAGCCCCCAAGTGCGGAATGAGGCATGTGTCACAGCACAATCTCAGGTCGCACCTTCAACCGTGCGACCGAAGGGTGGGAAAAGACGAGAAGGCCCTCTGTCCTAGGCATTCAGGTGGGCATACAAGTGAGGGCCACTGCTGGAGGCCCGCCTGTTGTCGCTGCCGAATCAGAAACTTTAGCTCCGTCTAACGTCTTGGCTCACGATCGGCTCTCTCCCCACCCCCACCCCAATCACTAATTCCAGTCCCGAAAGCAAAGAGCCGGTGGAACGCCTGGGACCCGACTTTCAACACTCCCAGCTCCTTCCTAACTTGCAAATCAAGCCAAACGATCCTGTCCGCTTACTTACCACTGCGCCCGCCCCTTGGGGGCCGTTGGGGGCCGTATCCGCCATGGGGGCGCTCACACTAGCGTCTGAGACGCTGCAATCGGGAAGGGAAAAAAGAAGGAAGGTCAGCGCCGGGGCCGCAACTCCGGGAACCGGCTTCCCTGTTCTCTGCGAGAGCTTCCGAACCTTCACAGAACAAAAGGTCTCGCCGCTTCAGTGTAGCGGACTGTCCCAAGGGCACCCGCAACGGCCGGAAAATACCCGCCTGGCACGGCCAAGAGCAAAGATGGGTTTCCAGAAAGACCGAGACGAAGGCGGGGCTTCGGAACAGGACCGACCTAACGCCACCGGCTCCAGCTTATTGCCGAACCCGGAAGTGCTCGCTTTGCTTCCGTGGGGAAGAGGCGGTGACGCAGAGGGGAAAGCGGAGCGGTGCCCTGAGGCATGACGGGAAGTGTCGTTTTTCTTGCTTTGGCTTCCCATTTCGTACACGCCCATTGCTCTGTAAGCTAAGAAGCCCGGCAGCCGAAGCAGCTTTTGCCTCATCGTCCTCTCAGAGCTGGTCCACTCTACCTGTGGCCAAACCACAAAGGCTCTCTACTCCCTGATACAGAAGCCTCGGAAATGTTTTCTTTGCCATTTTCTTTCAGAAGCCCACGAAGCTCTTTGATGCTACCTCTAAAATTAGTTATTTCAACAAGCACTAAATGAGAGCTGCTATGTGACAAGCTCCGTACTTGGCAAGGAATATTTCAAGATGGTTATGACACAGACTGCGGGAGAGATAGGAGAAACGGCAGTCATAGCCCAGTGCTTCTGTAATGCGTGCAGAGGCGGAGTTAATCACAGGCGGCACACAGCAGGGGGCCTGAATCAGAGGGGTCCCGGAAGCGTTCCTAGAAAACCTAATTCTGGCACAAAGTTTTGAAGTACAAGGAGAAGTTGGCTAAATGGGGAAGGGGAATGCAGAGAGCAACAGAAAGTGCATGAAGCAACTGGACAGTTGAGTATAACCACAAAGATCACTCTGGAAACAGGAGAAGGGGATGATCAGAGGGGCAAACCCATAAGCCCACCAGGGGCAGGCTTCCCTGGTGGTCCAGTGGTTAAGAGTCCTTCTTGCAATGCAGGGGACACAGGTTTGATCGCTGACGTGAGAAGATCCCAGGAACAAGTGGGCAACTAAGCTTGTGCACTATAACCACCGAGCCGGAATGCAGGAACGACTGAGGGCCTCCTGCCCTAAAACCTGTGCTCCTCACAAGAGAAGCACGTGAATTGCGGCTACAGAGTAGGCCCCCTCACCACAACTAGAGAAAGCCAGTACCACCAGCAGCAATGAAGACTCAGCACAGCCAAACATAAATAAATAAAACGTTTAAAACACCAGGGACTTGCGGACTTCCCTGGTGGTCCAGTGGCCAAGACTCTGAGCTCCAAGTGCAGGAGGCCCAAGTTCAATCCCTGGTAGGACAGCTAGATCCCACAGGTCACAGTTAATAGTTCTCATGCCACAAATAAAGATCCTGCATGCCTCAAATAAAACCCAGCACAGCCAAATACATAACCACAAATAAAAATTTAAAAAAATCCAGGGGCTTTATAGGGAGGCCATTGCATATACAAGGGGAAAAGTGATGGGATTCTGAGCCAAAGGAGTGTTGTGGGGGAAGAGAAGAGGAAAGATGACTTGGAGAGGCCATTCAAGATTGGTGGCTGACTAGGTATGAGTAGGCTGGAGAGGGAAGGTCATCTTCCAAGACCTAGAGAAGAGCTGTAGAGAAGGAAAACTTAGAAGATCTGGAGACTGAGAATAAAAACCTGAGGCTTTTGAAAGGAGGAAGCTGACTAGAGATACATAGGCAGCTGGTACCACGCTTGAAAAGCATGACTCTTTTTTTCTGGCTTGTGGAATCTTAGTTCTCTCCATTGCCAGGCCTGCTGGTCAGCTGTGTCCAACTCTTTGCCACCCGTTGGAGTGTGGCCTGCTAGGCTCCTCTGTCCATGGGATTCTCCAGGCAAGAATACTGGAGTAGTTTGCCATTTCCTACTGTAGGGGATCTTCCCAACCCAAAGATCAAACCTAAGTCTCTCGTGTCTCCTGCATTGGCAGGCAGATTCTTTACCACTGTAGCCAACTGGGAAGTCCTTAGTTCCCCGACCAGGGATCAAATCCATGTCAGTGGTAGTGAAAGCTCGGAGTTCTAACCACTGGACAGCCAGGGAAGTCCCAATATATTCCTATTCTATTGGATAATTTATTTGATTCTCTTTTGTATTATAACCTGATAAATTTATATTCTTATCAAAGGTCTTACATTTCAGAAAGGAAACATGAGAAAGTGGAAAGTAGAAGAAGGTAGAGGACTTTCAGTGAATAGCCTTATACACTGTATTTATAATTTATTTATTTATTTTTAAACGTTATTGGTTTTTTTGGCCCCATCTGGTGGCATGTGGGATCTTAGTTTTCTGACCAGGGCTCAAACTGGGAGCCCCCTGCAGTGAAAGCACAGATTCTTAACCATTGGACTGCCAGGGAAATCCCTGTATTTATGATTATAAAAAAAAATACTCAATTAAAAATAAATACATTAAAAAATGGCCATAAAATAATATTAATGTGAAATTAGTCCACTAATGGACTAATGTCCACTAATAATAGAAAGGCCCATCAGTGAATGTTAAAACCATTGAGAGAAATGTTGATGGCACAATATTGACACAATTCTAAAGTGTCACTCCAGAGATTTGTAGTTAAAAAAATGAATTTTTTCCGTGGAGAAACATGTCAATTAAACCTTAATCAAGAGATCAAATTTAGCACCATAAATACACTGGGTTATCCTGACGCTGTCTCCTGATGTGACATAATATTTACAATATTCCCTAAAGAAATTCTTGGCAGAATATTTACTCCAAATTCAATCCTGCCCATCTAGACCTAACCTCCAGGCTACAGAAAATGTAAAGAGACAGATTAACAACTTAAACAACAGCATGAGACAAAAATCAAAATGCGATTTTGATTTCTACAAAATAACTGGCTGGGATCCTTCAAAAAATAAGTCTCACTACAAAAGGTGAAAGAGTTATTCCAAATTAAAAGCATGTACAAAGTCCTAGCAGGGCTTCCCAGGTGGCTCTAGTGGTAAAGAATCTGCCTGCCAATGCAAGAGATGCAAGAGACACAGGTTTGATCCCTGGGTGGGGAAGATGCCCTGGAGTAGGAAATGGCAACCCACTCCAGTATTCTTGCCTGGAAAATTCCATGGACAG
>NW_011495013.1:1811783-1814542 GCF_000754665.1 Bison bison bison | reverse complement strand
GATGTATGCACACATGCACAATCATAATAGCCAAGTGCACGGTTTGATTGTCTAGATTCTAGGCTGGGAGAGAGCAATAAAAGAAATTTGGGGACAATTATAAATTATAGACACTCAATTACAGAGTGAATATTGGAAGACATTATGTGACTATTGTTAATTTTTTTTTGAGGGATATGTGATTTAGAGGTAGTTTCAGGATGTCTGCAACTTATATTCAAAAGTGTCAGCAAAAAAAAAAAAAAACTAAGTAGATGGATGGACAGATAGAACAAAAGCAAATGCAACAAAGTGTTAATAATTGTTCAATCAAGATGGAAGAGTATTGTATTATTCTCTGATTTCATCTGCGTTAAAATTTTCCACATTAAAAAGCTTAGAAGAAAATAAAAGGAAATTTGTTATAGCAATGTAATGCCTTCTGAGTTTTAGTATGCCCAAAATTATACGGTAATTTATTATCAGGTATCATATATCATATTAAATCAACTGACAACTCTGTTTTTTCAGTGGTATTGAATGTGAACAGCAGCAGGATATGTCACTTTGGCATAAGGGTTATTTTAAGCTGAAGGCAATTGAGAAGCAGTAATTGAGAATCTGTTCTCCCCTCCATTTACCTAAAAACAGAACATAAATTTGTGAAATTCTTCCTCCTCCTCTCTCTACCAAGAAGGACGAAAGTTACCCGAATCAGCGCAGACATGGCACCAAAGCAATCTATGTAACAAACTTTACTAGCTAGCCCTCATTTTCCATTAATTCCTCTATATAGTTGCCTTCCCACAATTTGCCACTCTAGAAACTCAAAAGTCCTCTTCCTTTGTCTTGTCACTTTTTGTTAAGATGCTGAATACGCCAGAGTTTTAACCACCCGCTTTGAGTTACTTCCACGTGTATGAATCATGCATGTTATAAACTTCCCATGTTAATAAACTTTGATTTTCTCTTGTTACTCTTTTCTGTCAGTCTGATTTATAGGACTGCAGCCAATGAAACTAAGAAGGGTTAAGGGAAAACTTTTTTCCTCCCATACAAAAGTCACTGAGATTGCAAAAGGATTTGTTTACATGGTTATTGAGTGAAATTTTTTCCTAACATCTAGCCTGGTATTTTAAATTGTCTCTTTGTTTAGTGCCCTGGAAAATTTGACAGCTACTAAGACTCAGAAGATTGAGTGAGATGCCTTTCTTACAGAAAGAAAAAGAGGTTGGAAAAGAACTAGTGTGACATGTTCTCAGAAAGATAACTTTTATATCCTTATCAAAGGTCTTACATTTGAGAAAGGAAACTTGAGAAAATAGAAAGTAGAAGAAGGTGGAGGACTTTTGGTGAATAGCCTTGTACACTTATTTATGATTTACTATTTATTTATTTTTAAACTTTATTTTTTTTTTGGTCACACCTGGTGGCATGCCAGATGTTAATTTTCTGACCAGGGATGGAACTGGCATCACCTGCAGTGGAATTTATGGTTTAGTCAATTCCATTAAAATTATCAGTGCCAGCAGATCTTTCAGAAAACCTCTTTTTTTAACTCCCAGGAGTCCATGTGTCCCAGAAGTTAATCTCTTGCCATATTTACTTTATATATTTTCTTTTTCTTAAAGCAATACATACACAGTTGAAAATCATCTCCATCCCATCAACCCAGTCACCCAGAGCTACCTCTTCACGGAAGTTACTGTATTCTTTCTGTTCATGTTTTTATTGTTTTATTACATACATGCTTATTACCTAGGTACATGGAGAGTAAACAATATACAGTACAGCTTTGAATCCTTTAAGATTTTTAATAGATGGTACCATACTTCATGTATCCTCTTGGAGCCTCCTTTTTTCAGTGTTTAAGCTATGTCCATGTTAGTATACCTAGGCTTAGTTTGTTTATTCTAGTGATAAATACTATATCTTATAGTACTTTGTTTATGAATTACCAAAATTAATCTTAATGATGAACATTTAGTTTTTCACTTTTAAAATCAATTCTACAGTGAAGAGTTTTAAGCATGTATCTAGAGTAAATATTTGGAGTGGAATGGGTAAGCCATAGGGTATCTTCAACCTTGTATATTAAAATAATTGCAATTTTACTCCCCCAAGTGGCTGTACTTCAGTTCAGTTCAGTTCACTTGGCCTGCAAGGAGATCCAACCAGTCCATTCTAAAGGAGATCAGCCCTGAGTGTTCTTTGGAAGGAATGATGCTAAAGCTGAAACTCCAGTACTTTGGCCACCTCATGCGAAGAGTTGACTCATTGGAAAAGACTCTGATGCTAGGAGGAATTGGTGGCAGGAGGAAAAGGGGGTGACAGAGGATGAGATGGCTGGATGGCATCACTGACTCAATGGACGTGAGTGTGAGTGAACTCCGGGAGTTGGTGATGGACAGGGAGGCCTGGTGTGCTGCAATTCATGGGGTCGCAAAGAGTCGTACACGACTGAGTGACTGAACTGAACTAAACTGAACTAAGGTAACATGAGGTTGAGCATCTTTTCACAACTTTATTGGCCATTTAGGAGTCTTCTCTTTTTTTGCCTCTCTTTCTATTGTGTTGTCTTTTATTATTCTTCAGTTCGGTTCAGTGGCTCAGTAGTGTCCGACTCTTTGTGACCCCATGGATTGCAGCATGCCAGGCTTCCCTGTCCATCACCAACTCCCAGAGCCTACTCAAACTCATGTCCATTGTGTCAATGATGCCATCCAACCATCTCATCCTTTGTCGCCCCCTTCTCCTCCCGCCTTCAATCTTTCCCAACA
>NW_011495013.1:1809067-1811683 GCF_000754665.1 Bison bison bison | reverse complement strand
CCATCTATTTGCCATGAAGTGATGGGACCGAATGCCATGATCTTAGTTTTCTGAATGTTGAGCTTTAAGTCAACTTTTTCACTATCCTCTTTCACTTTCATCAAGAGGCTCTCTAGTTCTTCTTCACTTTCTGCCATAGGAGTGGCATCTGCACATCTGAGGTTATTGATATTTCTCCTGGAAATCTTGATTCTGGCTTGTGCTTCATCCAGCTCGGCATTTTGCATGATGTCCTCTGCGTGTAAGTTAAATAAGCAGGGTGAGAATATACAGCCTTGACATATTCCTTTCCTGATTTGAAACCAGTCTGTTGTTCCATGTCCAGTTCTAACTGCTGCTTCCTGACCTGCATACAGATTTCTAAGGAGGCAGGTAAGGTGGTCTGGTATTCCCATCTCTTTCAGAATTTTCCACAGCTTGTTGTGATCCACACAGTCAAAGGCTTTGACATAGTCAATAAAGCAGAAATAGATGTTTTTCTGGAACTCTCTTGCTTTTTTGATGATCCAACAGATGTTGGCAATTTGATCTCTGGTTCCTCTGCCTTTTCTAAAACCAGCTTGAACATCAGGAAGTTCACGGTTCACATATTGCTGAAGCCTGGCTTGGAGAATTTTGAGCATTACTTTGCTAGTGTGTGAGATGGATGCAATTGTGCAGTAGTTAGAGCATTCTTTGGCATTGCCTTTCTTTGGGGTTGGAATGAAAACTGACCTTTTCCAGTCCTGTGGCCACTGCTGAGTTTTCCAAATTTGCTGGCATATTGAGTGCAGCACTTTCACAGCATCATCTTTCAGGGTTTGTAATAGCTCAACTGGAACTCCATCACCTCCACTAGCTTTGTTTGTAGTGATGCTTTCTAAGGCCCACTTGACTTCACATTCCAGGATGTCTGGCTCTAGGTGAGTGATCACACCATCGTGATTATCTTGGTTATGGAGATCTTTTTTGTACAGTTCTTCTGTGTATTCTTGCCACCTCTTCTTAATATCATCTGCTTCTGTTAGGTCCATACCATTTCTGTCCTTTATTGTGCCCATCTTTGCATGAAATGTTCCCTTGGTATCTCTAATTTTCTTGAAGAGATCTCTAGTCTTTCCCATTCTATTGTTTTCCTCCATTTCTTTGCACTGATTGCTGAGGAAGGCTTTCTTATTTCTCCTTGCTATTCTTTGGAACTCTGCATTCAAATGGGTAAACCTTTCCTTTTCTCCTTTGCCTGTAGCTTCTCTTCTTTTCTCAGCCATTTGTAAAGCCTTGTCAGACAACCATTTTGCCTTTTTGCACTTATTTTCCATGGGGATGGTCTTGATCACTGCCTCCTGTACAATGTCACAAACCTCCGTCCATAGTTCTTCAGGCACTCTGTCTCTCAGATCTAACCCCTTGAACCTTTTTGTCACTTTCACTGTATCATCATAAGGAATTGCATTTAGGTCATACCTGAATGGTCTAGTAGTTTTCCCTACTTTCTTAAATTTAAGTCTGAATTTGGCAATAAGGAGTTCATGATCTGAACCACAGTCAGTTCCCTATCTTGTTTTTGCTGACTATATAGAGCTTTTCCTTCTTTGGCTTCAAAGAATATAATCAATCTGATTTCAGTATTGACCATATGGTGATATCCATGTGTAGAGTCTTCTTTTGTGTTGTTGGAAAAGGGTGTTTGCTGTGAGCAGTGCATTCCCTTGGCAAAACTCTGTTAGTCTTTGACCTCCTTTGCTTTGTACTCCAGGGCCAAATTTGACTGTTACTCCAGGTGTTTCTTGACTTCCTACTTTTGCATTCCAGTCCCTTATAATGAAGAGGACATCTTTTTTGGTGTTAGTTCTAGAAGGTCTTGTAGGTCTTCATAGAACCGTTCAACTTCAGCTTCTTCAGCATTACTGGTCAGGGCATAGGCTTGGATTACTGTGATACTGAATGGTTTGCCTTGGAAATGAACAGAAATCTTTCTGTCATTTTTGAGATTGTATTCAAGTACTGCATTTGATGCTGTGAAAGTGCTGCACTCAATATGCCAGCAAATTTGGAAAACTCAGCAGTGGCCACAGGACTGGAAAAGGTCCGTTTTCATTCCAATCCCAAAGAAAGGCAATGCCAAAGAATGCTCAAACTACCGCACAATTGCACTCATCTCACATGCTAGTAAAGTAATGCTCAAAATTCTCCAAGCCAGGCTTCAGCAATATGTGAACCGTGAACTTCCTGATGTTCAAGCTCGTTTTAGAAAAGGCAGAGGAACCAGAGATCAAATTGCCAACATCCGCTGGATCATGGAAAAAGCAAGAGAATTCCAGAAAAACATGTATTTCTGCTTTATTGACTATGCCAAAGCCTTTGACTGTGTGGATCACAATAAACTGTGGAAAATTCTGAAAGAGATGGGAATACCAGACCACCTGATCTGCCTCTTGAGAAATTTGTATGCAGGTCAGGAAGCAACAGTTAGAACTGGACATGGAACAACAGACTGGTTCCAAATAGGAAAAGGAGTACGTCAAGGCTGTATATTGTCACCCTGCTTATTTAACTTATATGCAGAGTACATCATGAGAAACGCTGGACTGGAAGAAGCACAAGCTGGAATCAAGATTGCTGGGAGAAATATCAATA
>NW_011495013.1:1808299-1808810 GCF_000754665.1 Bison bison bison | reverse complement strand
TTATATGCAGAGTACATCATGAGAAACGCTGGACTGGAAGAAGCACAAGCTGGAATCAAGATTGCTGGGAGAAATATCAATAACCTCAGATATGCAGATGACACCACCCTTATGGCAGAAAGGGAAGAGGAACTAAAAAGCCTCTTGATGAAAGTGAAAGTGCAGAGTGAAAAAGTTGGCTTAAAGCTCAACATTCAGAAAACGAAGATCATGGCATCTGGTCCCATCACTTCATGGGAAATAGATGGGGAGACAGTAGAAACAGTGTCAGACTTTATTTTTCTGGACTCCAAAATCACTGCAGATGGTGACGGCAGCCATGAAATTAAAAGACGCTTACTCCTTGGAAGGAAAGTTATGACCAACCTAGATAGCATATTCAAAAGCAGAGACAGTACTTTGCCAACAAAGGTTCGTCTATTCAAGGCTATGGTTTTTCCTGTGGTCATGTATGGATGTGAGAGTTGGACTGTGAAGGAGGCTGAGCGCCGAAGAATTGATGCTTTTGAAC
>NW_011495013.1:1798477-1808199 GCF_000754665.1 Bison bison bison | reverse complement strand
ATGGACAGGGAGGCCTGGCGTGCTGCGATTCATGGGGTCGCAAAGAGTCAGACACGACTGAGTAACTGATCTGATCTGACTGCATTTTGGACTCTATTGTTATTATTAACATCTATTATTCATTGTTTGAATTTTGAAAATACATGCATAAATGTTAAAATTATGTTTTGATAAGTAGTCCTTTGTTATGAGTTGGAAGTTTTCTGCTCCCTTTTAAAGGTGAATCAAAATATTAAGTGAATACATGGGGCACAGACAGAGAAACAGGCTGTCCGACAAACCTAGACACCAAGCTGAGCTAGAGACTGCCAGGCTTGGATCTGAGAAGCTGTTAAGATAAATGAAAAGGGGGCACAAACCAGGTTGCTTTCCAAATCTTGCTGATTTATGAAAGATGATATTCCCCATCAAAACTCTTTTAATAGGTTGACTTTGTTTTCCTGACTGAATCAACTTAATCATATTATTCTAAGAACTGAGCTATTTTGATTTCAATCCCTTTGCTTCTTCTGCATTCTCAGATGTGCTAAAAATATACTAAAAAGGACCACAGACGTAGTCCTACAATGGAGGTTCTAGAAAGATCTCAAAGAAGAACTAATGTGTTTTGAATACATAAAAATAAGGGGGTAACTACCTTTATTACAAATGGTGCTCACTTTTAGTGCCATTAGATTTTCTTTTTCTATTGCCCTTCCCTAGAGCATAAGCCTCTGAAAGGCAGAGTATATTTTCTCCATTTCTGTGTCATTCTCCCAGACTTCAGACAAAGTATAGATGCTGATGTGGATCCCAGGACATTGTTTCAGGAACTTCAGGGACAGCATAAAATGTACTGAGGTTGTAATGGGAGAAGTTGAAGCCACTTTGTCGAGACATTTGGTTGTGTAAGAGCTTTTGTGGTTAATGTTAACTATTGAATGCCATGACATCTATCATTTTTCCTCTGTAGGAAGAAAATTGTGAAAATAAAACTATTGTGAATAGTTTTATGATTTGTGTTATGTTTAATGTATGAATGATATTTAACCCCCTTTGTTTTTTTTAATTATTATTATTATTATTATTATTTTGGCTGCTCTGGTTCTTTGTTGCTGCACAGGCTTTCTCTACCTGTGGTACATGGTTGCTAGAGTGCACAGGCTCAGTACTCATGACATAAGGGCTGCATTGCCCCAGAGCATGTGGAATCTTCCCACACTAAGAATCAAACCCATGTCCCCTGCATTGGCAGGTGGCTTCTTACTTGAAGGATCACCAGGGAAGTCCTGTTTTTGTTTTCTAACAATTGGAAATTGTCTTTTCCCCTATAGTGCTATGCTGTGTTTAGTCTCTGAGTTGTGTCTGACTCTGGGACCCAGTGGACTGTAGCCCGCCAGACTCCTCTGTCCATGGGGATTCTCCAGGCAAGAATACTGGAGTGTGTTGCCCTGCCCTCCTCCAGGGGATCTTCCCAACCCAGGGATCTAATCCAGGTCTCCTGCATTGCAGGTGGATTCTTTACTGTCTGAGCCACCAAGGAAACCCAAGAAAACTGGAGTGGGTAGCCTATCCCTTCTACAGGGGAACTTTCCGACGCAGGAATCAAACTGGGATCTCCTGCATTGCACGTGGATTCTTAACCAGCTGAGCTATCAGGGAAGCCCTTTTCCCCCTAGTGTATTTATTTACTTTCTTCTTTGATTAGTCTGTTTCATAATGTTAAGTTAATTAAACAAGAAGGCCATGAGACCAAGGTGGTTCTAATACCTTATTAACCTACTAAGCAAACCAAAAATCTAAGCCTATTAATACCTCAAGGTTAAGAAATCAAAACCTAAGGACAACCAATTGCAAACAGCCAACTAAGCTTTTCCAGATAAGGCAAATATTTAACCTATAGCCAATAAATTAGCTTTATTGCTTTGCTTCTGCCTTTTTTTTTTTTTTTTTCTATAAAAGCCTTTCCCCTAGCTCCTGTCAGTGGAAACTCCTACTAATTCTGGTTTGGTAGTGATTATAATTGACTTTTGCTCAAATGCACTGTTAACATTTTTAATGTACCTCAGTAGTGAGTTAACTTCCCAAATCTACATGGTCTTCTTAGTCAGGACTGTCTTGATTGCAAGTAACAGAAATTAAATCCAAACAGGCTTCAAGGGGAAAAGAGACAAAATGGCTACTTTGAAGAGACCAGAGGTAAATGATCTTGTAACAGGCATGACAGGACTTAAGAGTACAAATGATATCAAAGGAGTGGATATATGTTCTGGTTTCTGCTTCCCTCTGAGTTGACTTCATTGCCGAACTGATCCTTCCTTAACTTCTATTCATATTCCACCAGGTTAGTAAGACCAGCCCATAGAAAGTGTTTCTTGCCTGGTACTTTCAAATAATGGCCCAAACTTGATTCTCAATGGGTCAAGTCTGGTCCCATAAGTTCTGAGACCAATTGGCAAGACAGAAAAGCCAGGCTTGCGTCATTCACCCATACTTGTTTAAATGCAGTGGTAAGAAGAATATGTGTGGAATCAGCTTCATCTGAAACCCTAAGTGTGTTGCTATGAAAAGAATGAGGTATGGATGCCAAGAAAGCAAAAACAATATAATTCTGCTTCAATCATAATTTTTTAGCTGATGCTTTATGTACACATATATATATTTTTTTCAAATCCCTTTCAATCAGTTTCTATTTGGTAAGAGTTTTCCGTGGGATGAGGGTCAAGTCCTAAGCGTTACCCAGCTTACTTTAATTGAAAAAAAGAAAATTCCACTGTAACACAAACTCTGTAGCTGAAGCAGTTGGCCACCAAGAGGCCATTACTCCTTTTGGCTAGAAATTGGCTGATGGAGCAAGAATTGATTCCAGAATTATTGATGATTTGGCTCTTCCCAGTTTTCAAGGGGGATTCTATTGAACCATCAAGTCATCAATTTGCTCATTTCTGCTACCATCAGTGATTAATGATCCTGTGGTTGCATAGGGCATTTTTGCAATTGCTTAGTGCTGAGTCATTTATCTCATTAGGAATATATTCATACTTTTATTTGCTGCCTGAAAGTAGTTCCATAAGCTCTGCAGTTATAGTGTGAGTATTAGGTCTTAATTTGTGTGTGTGTGTGTACATGTGCTTGTCTTCATCTTTGACTAAGCTATTTTTAAGCTCTGTAAATTGTAAATAGTTGATAAGTAATGCAAACAGCAATACTTATTTTTTAGTTTTCTATTATTGCTTTAAGAAATTTCCACTGCTATGGTTCCTTAAACATTGCAAATTTACAGTCATACAGTTCTAGAGAAATTCCACATAGGTTTCCCTGGGCTAAAATGAAGATACCTGTAGGGCTTTATTCCTTTCTGGAGTCTGTAGGGGGAAATTTATTTCCTTGATTTTCCCAGCTTTTAAAGCCCACTCTATTTTTGGCTTCTTGATCCTCTTTTTCCCATCTTCAAAGCCAGCAAGCAATGTAGCAGTTTTTCTGAGCATCTTTCTGGGGTTAACAGTGTCCCCAAGGCTATCCCCTCCAGTATTCTGGCCTAGAGAATTCCACGGACTGTATAGGCCATGGGGTCACAAAGAGTCGGACATTATTGAGCTACTTTCACTTTCTTTCTGACTCTGTTTTGCTTACCCTCTTCCACTTTTAAGAACCCTTGTGATTACATTGGGCCTACTTGGATAATCCAGGATACTCTCTCTGTACTAAAGTCAGCTGGTGAGCAATCTTAATTCCATCTCACCATTGTACCTATTTACACGTTCTAAGGACATCTGTGGTTCTCTGGACATCTTGGAGGTAAGGGGAGGAAAGCACTATTGTACCTTTCACATCCTCAACACATAAGTAATTTTGCTTAGTGGAGATGGAATTGTCTTCTCTATATGCCGACAAAGGTCCGTATTGTCAAAGCTATGGTTTTTCCAGTAGTCATGTATGGATGTGAGAGTTGGACCATAAAGAAAGCTGAGCACAGAAAAATTGATACTTTTGAACTGCGGTGTTGGAGAAGATTCTTGAAAATCCCTTGGACTACAAGGAGCTCAAACCAGTCTATCCTAAAGGATATCAGTTCTGAATATGCATTGGAAGGACTGATGCTGAAGCTGAAGCTCCAGTACCTTGGCCACCTGATGCAAATAACTGACTCCTTAGAAAAGACTCTGATGCTGGGAAAGATTGAAGGCAGGAGGAGAAGGGGATGACAGAGGACGAGATGGTTGGATGGCATCGCTGGCTGGATGGACATGAGTTTAAGCAAATTCCAGGAGTTGGTGATGGACAGGGAGGCCTGGCGTGCTGCAGTCCATGGGGTCGCAAAGAGTCAGACACAACTGAGTGACTGAACAGTAACCTATATATGAAATCATCCAGCTCAAATTGGGACTCCAATGCAGCCAAAACCCACACTGGGACTTGAACCCATGTTCTTTTAACTAAAATCACACACCTGGTCTCAGGTCTTAATGAGACTAGGTTCTTCATATCTCACTGTAGAAAGAATTCAGTGAGAGACAAAGTGATAGATAAGACGGACATTTACTTAGAGAGAAACACACTTCACAGATAGAATGTGGGCCATCTCTGAAGGTGAGAGCGGCACCAGGGCATGGGGTTGTCAGTTCTCATAAGGGTGGGTAATTTCCTAGGCTAATAGGTGGGAGGAGTATTCCAGCTATTTTGGGGAAGGGGTGGGGATTTCCAGGAATTGGGTCACAGCCCACTTTTTGAACTTCTATGGTCAGCCTTGAAGCTGCCGTGGCATCTGTGGGTGTAGCTTGCTAATGTGTAACAAAGCGTTTACTGAGGCTCAAGGTCTACCATCTCGGACCTATTCGGTTCCAATCAGTTTGTGTTGTGTCCTTGGGCTCTGTTACTCTTTTATGGGTTGTGCCCTGCCCCCTTTCCTCCTGTGTCACATACACTGTTGGGCTGCACCCCCTCTGGCTTGCAAGCTCTGTATTTGCCCAGCTTCACGACGGAAGAGTAGCCAAGAGTCAGCAACAGAGACATCAGTGGTTTAACAGATAGGGGGATTTTACGTGTTCACAACAAGGTCCTGGAGCAAAACCCCCACCACTGACGATGGGCAGGACGTGGCAATAGTCTTTGCGCTCCAGGGAATGGGGGGTGGTGGGGTGGGAGGGTTACCTGTCATGGTGGGAGTTGACATTAGGTTGGTTCATCGGTTACCAGGGAAACTAGCAGAGAGGAACACCCTTCACCATCCCTTTGATATGCTAGCTTGGTAGCTAAAGTTAGAAGAATCCTTTGCTGGGACCTGAGGCAAGTATGTAGGGAGGTCAGTCAGGGGAGCTGGGTATGGGTGAAGCAGGCACTGGTCAAGCCTGGGATGTACCGAAAGCAAGAGAAGAGCCCTCTTGGGTGGTCCGATCATACACATACTCATGATGTGTTCTAGGGCTTTAGAAAATGACGATATCTACCACTCTCTCCTGTCATTCATAAATTTCAACACGGGCGGGAGATGGACCTGGCTGGGACTGTATTGGTTCAAAGTCAAAGATCAGGTTACTTACCCCTACATCTGAAAGATCATATTTGTATCACAGTCAATTCAACAGAATTGTTTCAGATTATCTGCTCATTACCCCAGCTGGATCCCAGAAGTTTTACAATCTACATCTTAAAGAGAAAACTGATAATTAGCTACCACCCTACCTCTGGTCATTGAGCAACAAATAATGTTTTGGGCAAGACTAGATAAACATTTTAAACATTTCTACATAGGAGTGTAAAATATCCATTACTCTTCACAAGGAGGTTGGGGAGTTCTGTTCTGCAATTACCCTAGCTCTATTTTCTTTCCTCTCAAGCACCTAAACTCACCTTGACATGGTAAGTTACTCTAAGTTTTACCCTACCTATTGAAGCACAGCATCTCAATAGATCAAAATTTCCAGTAGTCTAGAAGAAACAAGGAAAATACAAGACAATAAATTCAATGTATCTTTATTCATCTGAAAATTAATAAAAGGAAGCTTCACTGAAATGGAATCGGGAGTCCAGAAGGGGGAGCTCTCATACACACAGCACTCAACATGATACCCCAATAGGAAGCGATGCACTTTCCATCTCCAGCAGAATGTGACACTACTTTACCACCGTCATTCAGAGGAAGAAAGATATTCTCCTTGCCTGGCAACAGCTTAGCCAGTGAGGGACTGTCTCAACTCAGCCAGTGAGGGACCCTGTGCTTCCAATTCCCAGTTTCCTGCAATGGACTTGTTGTTGGTAACAGTCCCTCCCAACCTCTCCTCTTTGAGTTTCCCCTTCCTTTGTTTTAAAGGGCTTACATGTAGTTCACCGTAGTTACATGTCCCCAATAACAATTCTTTGCTGCTCCTGCATAAACCCAGGAAATAACTGATGAAATAACTGACTGTTTTATTGTTTTAGGCTAACATTACCAATCCGAATCCTTTTCATTCGATACTTATCACTGAGGAACTGTGCTCTAATTATAATAAAATTTTAGCAAAATAAAAATGAGTAATAAACAATGATAATAATGATAGTAAAATGAGCATCACATAATGGAATTTGTATGCATGTTAGAAACCTGAAAAAATCAGTTTGGGTTCTAAATGGCATTTAAGTGTATTCGTCCTTTTGATCGGAGAAGGCAATGGCAACCCACTCCAGTACTCTTGCCTGGAAAATTCCATGGATGGAGGAGCCTGGTAGGCTGCAGTCCATGGGGTCGCCAAGAGTCGGACACGACTGAGCGACTTCACTTTCACTTTTCACTTTCATGCACTGGAGAAGGAAATGGCAACCCACTCCAGTATTCTTGCCTGGAGAATCCCAGGGATGGGGGAGCCTGGTGGGCTGCCGTCTATGGGGTCACACAGAGTCGGACACGACTGAAGCAACTTAGCAGCAGCAGCAGCATCCTTTTGATCAATAGAGTCTAAAGGAATAATTTTTGTACTTATTTCTTTATAATCTACATATTGTCTCTCCATTAGTGAAGAAAATAATTCGTTATGTTAGATGATGGACTTATTATGCTTCAGTATTTTTCGTTACGAAATTAGTATATAATTATATTAGAAAATTTGGAAAAAAATTTTTTAAATAAAAGGAAAAGTTATTCACAGAACAGCCTTCTAGACCACCACTGGCTTTCATTAATGCCTAAGTTTTTGTTGGACTTTTTTATTATATTGTAAAATTAATCCATATAAAAAATTTTTGTATTACTCTTTTCACATAATACAATAAGCAGTCCATGTCATTGTTACTTAAGTTTTATTGGCTACATAGTATTTTACCAGTTAGATATTCCATAACTATTAAACTATTCCATAGTTTATTCCATTGGTATATTTATCTTTACAGCTGTAATAGGAATTTGACTGTTTAGGTGGCTGAAAATATATTTATTCACTTTTTATCACTGTTTAATTACTGCTTATTATTAAATAATTAATAAACATTTATGAAGAGCAAAATTCAGTAGTTAACATTTTCAAAATATAAAATTTAGATTTTTTTATTTAAATATTCTCCAACAGAACCTTTAAAAAAAAACCTTTAAAACTCAATGCAGATCACTAGACTATTTGTTCATGAATTCATCTACAGTTTTCAAGACAATAAGAAATACTCCTCCTTGGCATCGGTGTCACTGTTACACATATTGTATAACAATAGACATATATCGATCACTGACCATAAGCTTAGTAAGAACAGCTTGTAAATGCAGGCAGTGAACACATAAATACAAAAATAAAACGGAAGTCAGTATTAAGCACCAGCCCCTTCTATTTTATTCAGAGCTGTTTTTTCAATATTTATTCATCTATTCATTAAATACCGAAGGGTCAGTAACTAGGTGCCAGACATTGGAGAGAGAATAGTTACTATGAATAAAAGAAGCGAGGGCCCTGTCCTCTTACGGCTGTCATTCTAGGGCGGGCTGGGTCATCTGCAAACTGCTTATCATGGTATAGTCAGCGCCCTCTGGGATCTGGCTGCTGCTGATGAAGAATCAGAACATTGTGCTGAGTTATTCAAAAGACACTGCCCCTCTCTTGGCACTCATGTCCTCCGTGGTAGCTGGTTAATATGAACATGACCACTCCTACGGCTAGGCTTGACATTACAAAGGGAGGGAATGTTCATGGAAGTTTAGGAAAAGAAAGACATGTGGAGAGAACTGTCTTAGCAGCAGCTGTAGCTTTTGGTCTAAGAGGAAGCCATTCTGCAGCAACCCCACAGGGAGAAAGCCAGGGATTAAAAAAAAAAAAACAGCAACTCATTCCTACCTCCCACTGATCTTCTACCAGGGATTTGGATTGTTCAAATCTAAATTGAAGCTAGGGAGCGAGGGTGACTATTGACGCAGCTCATGTAATCAGATCCCCATGTCCAGGAACTGAGCAGAGAAGGGTAGAGAGTGGATCTGGAGGGACAAACAAAAGTTATTCAACACAAACCCTGTGAAATGGGCACTATTATTGTGCCCATTTTACAGATGTGGGAACTGAAAGTGTCAGTCGCTCAGTCATGTCTGACACTATAATCCCGTGGACTGTAGCCTGTCAGGCTCCTCTGTCCATGGGATTTTCCAGGCAAGAATACTGAAGTAGATTGCCATTCACTTCTCCAGAGGGTGGGAACTGAGGTATCCATAGTAATGTGCCCATTAGATAATGAAGGTGGGTGGTAAAACTCGCGTTGAAATCCAGCATCTGTGTATTTGCTATCTGTGCTGTCGTTTTTCCCTCTGTGGTATCTCCCAAACAGCACCCTACACAGGAGAGGTCCTCAGTAACACTTTTTGAAAGGAAGGAAAAGGAAAGAAAAAAGGAAACTATTTGTAAAGATTTAAGTTAGCTCTCTAGAAGAATATCCTGGGTTAACAAAGGCAACAGTTCCTCATCTGGCAAATTTTCATGAACCAGAAAAATCCTTGATTTTAAGGATTGCTCAAGTGAACTCTCCCCCTGAAGGTGAAGGGTGTGAGTCAGAGAGGCTGTATCCAAGATCCTGTCTCCATGATTCTTCCTAAAAAAATTTTTTTTCTGTTGAAAAAATGACATAAAATTTACCATTTAAAAGTGTACATTTCAGTGTCATTAAATACATTCACATTGCTGTATAACCATTCATTTCAATTCAGTTCAGTCGCTCGGTTGTGTCCGACTCTTTGCAACCCCATGAATTGCAGCATGCCAGGCCTCCCTGTCCATCACCAACTCCCGGAGTTCACTCAGACTCACGTCCATCTAGTCAGTGATGCCATCCAACCATCTTATCCTCTGTTGTCCCCTTCTCCTCCTGCCCCCAATCCCTCCCAGCATCAGAGTCTTTTCCAATGAGTCAACTCTTCGCATGAGGTGGCCAAAGTACTGGAGTGGTCAGGGATGGCTAATTCCTGATGATGGATTATGTAGGTTTTTACACTGTACCACTCCAAACTGTCTCATTTAGATCTATAAACCATACAGACCTCTGAGTGAGAAGAGCAGTACTGTGGAGTGCATGAGAAAGCCTAACAAGTGAAGAAGGGTGGGATGAATTATGTCCACATACATTATGGAATGTCATAGTGCTCTGAAAAGAAATGATCAAGGTATACTGGATGATTTTAATAAGCCTCTTTGGCTGGTATTGTTAAGTGAGAAAGATAGGAGTAATGTTTATAATGTTATTCATATTTTTTGAAGCATAAGAAAATCTCCCTGTACGTGTGTGTGTGTGTGTGTGTGTGT
>NW_011495013.1:1791246-1798377 GCF_000754665.1 Bison bison bison | reverse complement strand
ACTCTTTGCAACCCCATGAATTGCAGCATGCCAGGCCTCCCTGTCCATCACCAACTCCCGGAGTTCACTCAGACTCACGTCCATCTAGTCAGTGATGCCATCCAACCATCTTATCCTCTGTTGTCCCCTTCTCCTCCTGCCCCCAATCCCTCCCAGCATCAGAGTCTTTTCCAATGAGTCAACTCTTTGCATGAGGTGGCCAAAGTACTGGAGTTTCAGCTTTAGCATCATTCCTTCCAAAGAATCCCAGGGCTGATTTCCTTCAGAATGGACTGGTTGGATCTCCTTGCAGTCCAAGGGACTCTCAAGAGTCTTCTCCAACACCACAGTTCAAAAGCAGTCAATTCTTCGGCGCTCAGCTTTCTTCACAGTCCAACTCTCACATCCATACATGACTACTGGAAAAACCATAGCCTTGACTAGACGGACCTTTGTTGGCAAAGTAATGTCTCTGCTTTTTAATATGCTATCTAGGTTGGTCATAACTTTCCTTCCAAGGAGTAAGTGTCTTTTAATTTCACATGTGCCTTATATAAAAGGAATTCTATTGATACAACCACTATGGAGAACAATATAGAGATTATCTAAAAGCTAAAAATAGAGCTACCATATGACCTAGCAATCCCACTCCTGGGCATATATTCAGAGAAAACCATAATTCAAAGGATGCACACACTCTGATGTTCATTGCAGCATTATTTACAATAGCCAGGACACGGAAGCAACCTAAATGTCATTGACAAAGGAATGGCTAAAGAAGATGTGGTACATATATACAGTTGAATACTACCCAGCCATAAAAAAGAATGAAATAATGCTATTTGCAGCAACACAGATGGGCCTAGAGATTGTCATACAGAGTGAAGTAAGAAAGAGACAAATATTGCATAACAATGCTTATATGTAGAATCTAGAAAATGGTACAGATGAACTTATTTGCAAAGCAAAAACAGAGTCACAGATGTAGAAAACAAGCTTACAGTTACCAAGAAGGGAAGGGCTGCTAAGTTGCTTCAGTTGTGTCCGACTCTGTGCGACCCCATAGACTGCAGCCCACCAGGCTCCCCCATCCCTGGGACTCTCCAGACAAGAACACTGGAGTGGGTTGCCATTTCCTTGTCCAATGCATGAAAGTGAAAAGTGAAAGTGAAGTCGCTCAGTCGTGTCCGACTCTTGGCGACCCCATGGACTGCAGCCTACCAGGCTCCTCTGTCCATGGGATTTTCCAGGCAAGAGTACTGGAGTGGGGTGCCATTGCCTTCTTAGGGCTGTGTTAATCTTTTGGCTACCGTGAATGATGCCACCATGAATAACGGTGTACAAGTATACCCAGAAATCAAATTGCTGGAGTATGTGGTAAATCTATGTTTAACTAGGTTTAACAATCATACTCTTTTCATAGTGGCTGCACCATTTTATAATATCTTCCTGCCAGCAACACACATGGGTCCCTGTTTCTCCCCAGCCTTGCCAACACTTGTTGTTTCTGTTTTGTGGTTGTTGTTTTTAATAACCTAATGGCTATGAAGTGGTATCTCATTGCAGCTTTGATTTACGTTTTCGGTTTTGGCTGCACCACCTGACCTGTGGGATCTGAGCTCCACAACCAGGGACTGAACCGTGAGGTCACAGTGAAAGGGTGGATTCCTAACCACTGGAGAGCCACAGAATTCTCTATTGTTTTCTTTTCTCTTGTAATGTTATTCCTTTATTTATTCATTTTTGGCTGTACTGAGTCTTTGTTGCTATGCTGGCTTTTTCTCTAGTTTCGGTGTTTGGGCTTCTCATCTCAGCGGCTTCTCTTGTTGTGGAGCTGGGCTGCAGGCTGGGGGCTTCAGCCGTTAAGCTTCTCAGGCTACAGAGCACAGGCTCAATAGTTGGGGCGCACGATCCTAGTTGCTCCTTGGCATGTGGGATCCTCCCATATCTCCTGCACGAGCAACTGAATTCTTTATCACTGAGCCATGGCGGGGAGCGCACCCCTCCCCTTTAAAAAAAAAAGTCAGATAGGTGTGTTCTTTACCCTACACAGCACATCGAAGCCTGAACAATCATATAAGGAAGCTACAAGGACATTAACCACACATGAATTGGATCTGCTTCAGAGTATTGTTTGAATTATGATTTATGGGGTAAGTAGGAGTTTGTGCCCTTTGGAGGCAAGAATGCATTTCCTCAATAATTCGGTTCTTTTTGGTAACTAAAAATATTCTGGTATGAATTAGCTAAAAAAGTACATGTATTTGTATCATTTCCAAAAAGAAATATGTGCCTGGGAAAGTGTTATTATTTAGAGATTAGTGGTTTGATTCTTGGATATGGAATTTTACTACAGGACAGCATAGCTAAGAGATGAGGAGGTGTCAAGACCTCTTCTAAACCTAATTACCTCCCCAAAGCCCCATCTCCAAATACTACCACATGGGGGCTAAATTAGGGCTTCAACTTGTGGATTTTGGGTGGGACATAATTCAATCCATAGCAATTGGGAAACCCACATGTACCACCTTTTTCTTTCTTCCAAATATTTGCAGATGATGACAGGATCATGAACAAACAGGAGAAAAATGACCCACTGGCTGCCTAAACCTCGATTCTTCTTGCTCCATCTGGACTGACATGATATTGCCTCTTCTTGGGGTGCTGCTGAACCACATGCAAGCCTTTGTCTCAAATTGCTAGACCAAAGGTTTCTTCTAAGGAATACTTTAAATAGTAAAACTGGCATTAATTGTACTATACAAATATTTGTCAATTTTTAATAAAAAATAATTGTTATAGGTTGAATTGTGCTCCCTCCCCAGCCAAAAAAAGATTCATTGATATCCTGATCCCTAGTATTTCAGAATGGAAATAGGGTCAGTGCAGGTGTGATAAGTTCAGTGAGGTCATACTTCAGTTAAATAAGGTCATACATACAATATGACAGATGTCCTTTAAGAAGATGGCCATGTGAAGACAGAAGATGGGGGTGATGCATCTAAGACAAGAAACACCAATGATCTGACAAACCACTAGAAACTAGGAAGAGGCAAAGAAGAATTCTCCTGCAGGTTTCAGAGAGAGCGTGGCCCTGCTTTGGTTTCAGACTGCTAGCTTTCAGAGAGAGGAGACAATAAATCTCCATTGTTTTAAGCTTTGCAAGTATTACAAAGTAGTTTGTAATACTTTGTTATGGCAGCCTTATAAAACTAATACAGTTGTCTATCTTCTGGAATTGGGTTGTAATTGGCTACCTAGAGCACTTTATATTCTTATTTTAAGTTTGTATTTATCTTTTTTTGCTTGTTTTTAAATACAGTGAAAAAATGGTGATTAGAAGTTTACTCTTTATTTTTAAAACTCAGAGCTGGCAAAACGAGTTACAACAAGTAAAAATCAAACAAAGATGAAGGTAATTATGTTGTGTTATTTAATCCAAGAAAATAAAGCATTTGCTGTATAGTGTGGCTTATTGCCAGAACAGTTGTTGGGAAAAGAGCTATAAGTAAATTAAAAATGACACTTACAGAATCAACTATCAAATTATTTGTGGGATGCATTAAAAATGAAATTTTCATCTCCAACTGTAATATCAAAGAACACTATTAATATTGTTTACAATATTAATTATGCAAAGTAGGTGGAGGATCGCAGACTCACAAGTAAATTGCCAATTTAGATAGAAGCTATTCACGCTGAAAAGTCTAAGAGTTAACTTTGAAGTACTGCTTGCTTCAATTACAGGAAGAATCTCAGAGGTTCACAGTGGTTTCTAGAGCCTTACACTTTGCTCGAATCATTTTTGAAGATAGAATGTTTCTTTACATCCTATTACATTACAAAATAGAACATACCCTCTACGGACTTTTATGGAAAAAAAATCCAAGAATGCCCAAGTCAAGTTCTTTTGTGTGTAAATAACCTCTCTGTTCAATGTGGAAAACGGGAGTCCTGAAGGGAGAAGTGGGAATCCCTGGTGACTTAGTGGTAAAAAATCCACCTGCAATGCAGGAGACTTGAAGGAGATTTGGGTTCCATTCCTGGGTCGTGAAGGTCCCCTGAAGAAGGAAGTGGCAACCCACTCCAGTATTCTTACCTGGTGAATCCCACTGACAGAGAAGCCTGGTGGGCTACAGTCCATGGGGTCACAAAGAGTTGGACATGATTCAGCGACTCAACACCACCAACAAAATGGAGAAGTGACTTGCAGAATGAGTAAGACCTAAATAAGGTATGACTTACTGGTTAGCGCTCATTTACCTGGAAACGGATGGGTGCAGTGACTATACAGTAACATTTTTGCCTTCTAAAAATACTTACTGATAAGGGTACGCTGCAAAGATATGATCAGGATAATCAACGATGTACAATACACACACGCTCTCTGTTCTTCACGAACTCCAAGGCAGTATAATCTTTCTGCTAAACGAGTTTGACCCAGCGCCTATTATGTTCTGAGGACATGAGCAATTGAAGACCCTCTTTTCATGAAGCTACCATTTTAGCAGAGCAGACAAAAAAAAAAAAAGGTATATTGTTCCATGATATGCTCTACCAAATTGCTTGAAGACCTATGCAACTGAAATAATGTATTGCATCATATGAGGAAGTAAATTTGATGGTTTCAACAAATTTATAAATTTAAGGTCATATTTTAAAGTCTACTTCTTCTGGGATCATTACGACAATAACAGAGTGATATTTATCAATAGTGCTGTTTTATTGGCAGCTTAGCTTAAAAGAAACAGCCAAGGTTGTTCTTTTTTTTGTCACTTGATTTTTAGTTTTTTGGCCTCACAGTATGAGGGATCTGAGTTCCCTGACCAGGGATCGAACCTCTGCCTCCTGCAGTGGAAGCTCATATGGAATCTTAACCACTGGGCACCAGGGTAATCCCCAGAAACTGTTCTTGACAATCCTTTTTTGCCACACAGAAGTTCTTTCCACTTGTAGCAAATGTAAACACTGCTTTTTGTTCTGGGCCTCTCTTGCTCACACCATCCTATACCATTCTACTAATGCAGAGGAGATAACTTTTGGAGTCCAAAAAAGGACTATATGAACACAGACTGAATAGTCAATTTTCCAATAACAGAACAAAAGGGTATGGGCCCTTTGTCTACTTTTGACAGTTCCATGAAACACCCACTGGGGAAAAAAAAACATTGGATTTGAGTCCTTCTCACAAGGATATCCCTGGAGGAGGGCATGGCAACCCACTCCAGTATTCTTGCCTGGAGAATCGCAAACAGTCGGACATGACTGAGCGACTAAGCACAGCACAAGGACCTTATTTTTCTCACATTTCTCTTCGCAGCTCTTCTGATTGGCTCCCCAACTTCAGTCGTAGGTCCCCAGAATCACAGAATCAGGTCCAAAGATAACTGTCAAATAACTCAGGAAATCAAGACAATAACTGAATTTGCAATTACCTATGCAAAAACCATTTGGTCTTTCCATAAAAGCAAGGAATCAATTCTGAAATTCTTTTTTTTTTTTCGATTCTGAAATTCTTGTAGGCACTCCCTCTATTCTCTAGCACACCGAGTCATGATTCTTGGTTTCAGGCAAGAAGATTCAAATCCGGCTGTTTTAAGAAGCAAAGGAATGTATTAAAGGATATTGAACAGTTCAGTTAAAGAACATAGCCTAAGAGACCACATAGCTGGAACAATGCCCCAAGTCATGCTCTGGATTGGCCCCAAGAAGCCACCGCAGATGCCTCGCTGGGTTCAAATGCTACAGGATAACTGGAACCACCTCCATGCCCGGAGCAGAACACGAAACGCTTGGGCTAAAGCCACAGACAGCCCTTTACACCGCGTATATCTGCCAACTCTGCTGCCTCTCTTCTGCAGGATTTTCCTCAGAGTCTGCACCTTTCAGCACTTTTTCTTTTGACAGAATACCGCTGAAGGCCTGGCCTGAGCTGCAAGGAAAGTGAGGAAGGGATATCTTCAGATTCCTGGGTAGACTGTGCCTCAAAAGGTAGGAGAAGCCCCTCTCTCACCGAGGAAGGGGATTCTGATGCAATAGGAAATACCTCTCTTTCTGGTGAAACTGAAGATGGAGTCACCAGGCCCTGAGGAACAAGCATGTGAGCTAGGAATGGGTTCGAGACTTTGCTTTCCTTACCATACGACAGGGCAAGATGAGCCTGCTCTGAGGAAAGGGAGACCCTTCTCACGGCTCCCCTCACCTGCCCCTCCAAGCAGGTAAACACAGCTCATTCCTAAGAGAGCACTTAAAGCGGTCCCGTCCCACACGGTGATCTGAGCTGGAAGGCCTTCTGCCACTTGGCCTGCATGACTCACATGTAACATTGAAAGTAGCTCAGTCGTGTCCAACTCTTTGTGACCCCGTGGACTGTAGCCCACCAAGCTCCTCTGTCCATGGGATTCTCCAGGCAAGAATACTGGAGTGGGCTGCCAAGTCCTTCTCCAGGGGATCTTTCTGACCAGGTCTTTTGCACTGCATGAAGCACGTGACCATAGGAGCCATCAGGGTCGACTGCATGACCAACGAGGTCTAACTCAAATGCCACTTCCTCCAGGGAGCCTAGGAATGTAATTTGCAAAGGAATTTCACTGCAGTCTGATCCCTCACAGGAATTACTACTCTCTCGTTGTAATGCTCCCCCATGAGTAGCAGGATGGGAATAGTCATGTTCCCCCAGGACTCTGCTTCCCTTCCAGGGCGCTTACCCACCTTGCAGAATCGTGGTTTGGACATGCACCCACCATTCAGTAGAGACTCCAGAAGCTCCTTTGAGGAGGAATTAGTGCAGGAGTCGAGGGGAGGTAGGGTGGGAGCTTGGAGGCTGATGCTATGTCTGCTTCACACTTTAATGAGTTGGGGACACTGTCGATCTCATTATGAAGAGGTGGCTCTGTGGGACCTCAGCCTGACCCTTCTTCCCCAGCCATCATCCCCCAGTTTTGCTGCATTGTTCTCCTGTGGGCCCCCACCCAGGCTCTGCAGCCAGTCCTCCGTCCCTTTCTGGTTGCGCCGTGTTTAGCAAGCGACTTCTCACATACTTCACGGGGGTGTGCTAATGCTTGTGAGGAGCCAACAACAGGAACTGGAACCCTCTGCACCTTATTGAATATATTTATTTTGTGGTTGCACTGTGATGCTTGTGGGGTCTTA
>NW_011495013.1:1786488-1791146 GCF_000754665.1 Bison bison bison | reverse complement strand
GATCACCTCCCCCCGCCCCCACCACTGGTAGTGAAAGCATGGAATCTTAACCACTGGACTCCCAGGGAAGTCCCAATCCTGTTATTATTATTAGTTATTATTATCACAGTCTTCTGGAGGCCTTCCTTGGTGGCTCAGTTGGTAAAGAATCTGCCTGCAATGTAGGAGACCCAGGTTCAATTCCTGGGTGGGGAAGATCCCTTGGAGAAGGAAATGGCAATCCACTCCAGTATTCTTGCCTGGAAAATCCCATTGACAGAGGAACCTGGTCGGCTACAGTCCATGGGGTCGCAAAGAGTTGGACACGACTTAGCGACTAAACCAGCACTGCTTCTAGAGGGTAGCGGCCTTCCTGGTTCTCTTTTGCACTCTTTCCAGCCTCTTTCCTAGAACCCTGCTTGCAAGAAAGCCTGCTCAAGTCTGCTGAAGAGAGACTGGGCATCTAGAGGGACTGGGGGGTGGCACACGGAGTAAACTATTGTCCCAGCAGTGAGAATCCCGAAGCGATCCAGGTCATAGGACTGTCTCAGGCTTCAAGGGTGAAAAAGCTGGGGGCTGATCCACTGGTTAAGAACCCACCTTCCAAAGCAGGTGACACAGGGTTAGATCCCTAGGAACTAAGATCCTACATGCCGAGGGGAAACTAAGCCCACGGGCTGCGATTGCTGAAGCCCCGGAGCTGGCACACTGCAACTCGAGAGTCCTTAGGCCACAAGGAAAGGTCTGCATGACCGCAGAGACGGTCCCACGTGCCACAACTAAGACTCCATGCAGCCAAATAAATAAATGAATAAATAAATTTTTTCTAAGTTGAAGTGTTAGGTTAAATAGGTGATCTTGGAAGGAAAAAAGTTGTCCGCCTAGTCCACAGAACTTCTTTGGTCCTCTTGTGATGAGATGTTACCTAGATGTTAGTTGTGCTGTCGAGAAGCCCACACTCACCCACTTACTCTTCTCCAAAAAAGGCTGTTGATCATACACACCTTTCACGTGCACAGGGATCACCCAGGATCTTGATCAAGTGCAGAGTCTGAGTCAGTAGGTATGGATGAGGCCTGAGATTCTGCATTTCTAATGAACTCCCAGCTGCTGCTGGTCCATGGATCACACTTTCAGCAGCAAAGGTATACAACATGGGGGAGGAGGCGGGGAAAGGCATATAACTTTTTCTTCAATATCGAAAAATAGGGACTTCCCTGGTGGTCCAGTGGCTAAGACTCCATGCTCCCAGTGCAGGGGGTAAGCGTTCAGTCCCTGGTCGTGGAATTAGATCTCATCTGCTGCAGCTGAGAGCTTGCATGATGCAACTAAAAATCCCACATGCCACAGGTAAAGAAAGACCCGGTGCAGCCAAATAAATATATAAAAACATTTTAAAAAATATCGAAAAGTAAACAGATGTCCAGACCTAGGCAAGCCCATTCTAACTTGACTTTGTTCAAGAGATGAGTGGCTTCTCCTTAAAGTAAATATTTCCTTAGCTTTCCCCACCAGGTGACGATGGAGTGGCCATTTACTACTATGTGGAAAAGAAATAATTATTTATCCAAACCTGGAGACCAGCACAGCAAGATGAGTACAAGCATTTGGACAGGTGGGGACAATCAGACTAGGTGAATATTAAAGGTGGATTAAAAGGGTTGAGTTTTGTTTCTTTGAGCCCACCATAGGTCACTGCATCCTAAAGGATGTTATTCGAATGCTGACTCCCGGGCTCCACACCTTACATAATGAATCATGATCTTTGCAAGGGGCCTGTGAATCTGAATTTGTTTCTAATAAGGACACATCTAAGCAATTGTTACACATATTAAAATTCAAAAAGCATGAGTTTAGAGACTTTGAGTTCTCTGATAAGACTATCATTTGATGATCTCACAATACATTAAATTGATAATGGTGTGATGGTGGTAGCCCCAATCCGTGTGTGTGTGTGTGTGTGTGTGCGCGCGCGCGCGCACACTTGCGCGCGCGCATGCACGTGCTCAGTCCCGTCTGACTCTTTGCAACCCTATGGACTGTAGCCTGACAGGCTCCTCTGTCTATGGAATTTTCCAGGCAAGAATACTGAAGCGAGTTGTGATTTCCTCCTCCAGGGGATCTTCCCCACCCAGGGACTGAACCCGAAATCTCTTGCATTTCCGGCATTGGCAGGCAGATTCTTTCCCACTGTACCACCTGGAAGCCCAGCCCCAATCCTTATATTGCCCTAAAATATTCTAGGATTTCAACATTGGTTTCTTATCAGGATCTTGAAGGAATCTTTGGGTTCATACAAATATGCTTAGAACCCACTGATGATCTGAACCGATTCTTGGTGTTTTTTTTTTGTTGATATTCAGTAAATACCACTGCTGCTGCTGCTGCTGCTAAGTCGCTTCAGTCGTGTCCGTCTCTGCAACCCCATGGACCGCAGCCCACCAGGCTTCCCTGTCCCTGGGATTCTCCAGGCAAGAACACTGCGGTGGGTTGCCATTTCCTTCTCCAGTAAATACCACTAGTACGTATGTAATGTAGCCAAGTCAATATTATTTCCACAATTTGTACACATAATGGAGTACTGAATAATTTCCTCCTCTATATAGCAAATACAGAAATCAACCAGATGAAGTAAATTGCTACCAAAACCTACAGTGATTTACTTGGATTTATTTTCTTCCACAAATCCATGGAAAAGTGAGAACATCTAATAGAGACAAATACATTCATGATATCGCTGGAATGAATACCATCCTTGACTAAGTGACTGTTTGGGGGAACAATAGGCGTTTGGGAGTCTTCTTCAGGCTGGATAAGGTGGTACTCCCTCCAGCACCCACACGACTGAGCTACAATTGTATGTAGGATTGGGTGGTATCCTGAAGGCATTTCTGTGTACTTTTTATCAGAGAACAGCAGAAGTTTACCAGAACCAAAAATACTTTTCTTCACATTGTTAAGAGGACTTTCATGCTTTTCACCCATTCTTTAGAAAATGAAAAGCTAATGCCATGTAATCACAATTTCCTGGGATTCTGAAAAACCCTTAAAGAGGCACATTGATGCCCGCTGAATGGAAACACTGTAGTGCGTTTTGGATCGGCTCTGTTGCGGGGGTCCTTGACACTCATATGCTCAAATCAGAGTTTTCAAAGGTTCCTTTTGTGTCCAAAACACCCAGACAGTCTGATTTCAACTCTGCATGTGCTTCTGGGTGAATGCAGATGTACTTTTTTTTTTAAAGGAAAAAAAGGAAACAATTAAAGCCAATATTAATTACCTCAGTGCTTCAGGCTTGAGATTATAAGAATTTCATTTCTGTATGTGCATAAAATGTATTATCTTGTACTGGTATTGAAAAACTACACTGTTTTGCCATTTCTAGATTTACTATCAATAAAACCCAACCAAATATCCTATAAAATGAACTTTATTAGAAGCAGAGATAAGCAGAAAGTTTTCTGGCCCCATCAATATTTAATTTAGAGACAAAATAACATGCCTGTGTTACTAGATATGTTAGACTGTATTTTGAAACCATGTTATTCTGCTTAGGCCACTGAGTTCACCTCCTCCAACTTGTGTCTTCAAATATATCCTTGGAGTATATGATTATATAAAGAGTCCTGAGGGGTTTCCAGGACTCTGTATTGAGTCCTGGAAAATTCCACAAAATTGGTTTGTGGACTTCTCCCAGATATGTGCAACAGCCAGCATATCATTGGTGACTTAGTGGTAAAGAATAAGCCTGCAAAAAAATAAAAAAGAATCTGCCTGCCAATGCAGGAGGAGGTGCAGGAAACTCGAGTTCGATCTCTGGATCAGGAAGATCCCTTGGAGGAGGAAATGACAACCCACTCCAGTATTCTTCCCGGGCAAATTCCACGGACAGAGGAGGCTGGTGGGCTATACAGTCCACGGTGTCGCAAAGAGTGGGACACAAATGAGCGGCTGACCTACGCACGTAATAGTTCAGATCTTAAACAGCAATGGCACTAGATTTCGTGTGCGCTGACAGTTCTTTTCCACCAGGGGGCAGTCAACTCATTAAAACCAAAGAGAGTTAACAATAAATAAAATCTGTAATTAAAAAAAAAAAGCACATCTTAAGTTAGTTTCAGTTTCAATAAAAGTTGAAAAAGTTGGCTTAAAGCTCAACATTCAGAAAACTAAGATTATGGCATCCAGTCCCATCACTTCATGGCAAATAGATGGAGAAACCGTGGAAACAGTGGCAGACTTTATTTTCTTGGGCTCCAAATTCGCTGCAGATGGTGACTGCAGCCATGAAATTAAAAGACGCTTACTCCTTGGA
Source organism: Bison bison bison (assembly GCF_000754665.1). Lineage (NCBI taxonomy): Eukaryota > Metazoa > Chordata > Mammalia > Artiodactyla > Bovidae > Bison > Bison bison. The sequence goes on along the minus strand of NW_011495013.1, from coordinate 1,786,852 downwards.
AGGAAAGTTATGACCAACCTAGACAGCATATGAAAAAGCAGAAACACTACTTTCCCAACAAAGGTCCGTCTAGCCAAGGCTATGGTTTTTCCAGTGGTCATGTATGGACGTGAGAGCTGGACTACAAAGAAAGCTGAGCAGTGAAGAGTTAATGCTTTTGAACTGTGGTGTTGGAGAAGACTCTTGAGAGTCCCTTGGACTGCAAGGAGATGCAACCAGTCCATCCTAAAGGAAATCAGTCCTGAATGTTCCTTGGAAGGACTGATGTTGAAGCAGAAACTCCAATACTTTGGCCACCTGATGCAAAGAACTGACTCACTGGAAAAGACCCTGATGCTGGGAAAGACTGAGGGCAGGAGGAGAA
>NW_011495013.1:1781835-1786388 GCF_000754665.1 Bison bison bison | reverse complement strand
GTGTCTCCCCTTCACATGGCAACATTGTGTGTAATGCTTCGGCCTCTTGGATCTGGGGAGAACAGAATGTCCAGTTTACACAAGTTTTTAATATACATGTGTGATGAAATTGTCCTGGTCTCCTTTGCTGGTCCCTTGTCTTCTTAACTTCTAACTGGAATGCTCCAGGACTCAGTCCTTGCACCTATTTTGTTTTCTACCCGAACTCCATGACTTTGTGATGCCATCCAGTTCCATGGCCTTAAAAACCTATCTACTATTTATCACTGACTCAATGGATGTGAGTTTGAGTAAACACCGGGAGTTGGTGATGGACAGGGAGGCCTGGAGTGCTGCAGTCCATGGGGTCGCAAAGAGTCGGACACGACTGAGCGACTGAACTGACTGATAGAAGGAGAACAACTGTAAGCTTCTCAGGAAGTACATACGTAAGGATTACTAGTGCACAATTTGGCCAACCTGAAGGACTTCACATCTGAATAAGTGGTCATACTTCATGTGCCCAGAATTGATATTTAGGCCTGGAAGAGACATGCCCCACTGTCAGAATACAGAAACTATACTAAGTGACATAATGAAACTAAACATTTTAAACTTTGAACATTTTTTTAGAATTTGAAGAAGCTGATGCTCTAAGTCCATGGATCACACTTTGTGTATCAGAGAACTAACAGTTGGATTCAAATGTGCTATACTTGCAATTAACCAGGAACTAGTTGAGTAGAGTAGAAAGATCAACGATCTCAGTGTTAAAAGAATCAAATGTGAATTCTGTGTCTTTGCTTTTCAGTTATGTAGCCTCGGAAAATATATATGTCAGAGAGTTCTGGAAGACTATGAAGGGCAAATAATTTAAGACATAAGGAAGAAATAAAGTCAAACTAGATCTGTCTTTCTACCCTGTGAAGCATGAGCGTCTCATGCCTTCATAAAGCCTTCCTGATCACAAAGCACCTTTTCAGTGCACTGTCTCCCCAGAAGACCTTCCTCAGATGAAAGTTTGCAAGTCAAATGAGGTATTCACATGAAGCACTTGAATGTTGCCGGAGCATCAGAGCAAGCACATGATAATTGGCAGGTGTACTTATTACAGTTCGTTCTTCCAACCAACTTGTGCACTGGAGACTGGCATCTTTCACATTGCCAGATTTTGAAAAACTGAGGTCCAGGAGAAATAAAGTGACTTGTCCAAGGTCACATAGCTGCAGTGTTAGAGCCTGGACTTGGGCTCATGCACGCTTTCTCCTCTTCTAGAGCTTGCTCCTAGGCACTATCATGATAAGCATGAACAGTATCATAAAGAGGGTATTTTTTTCCTTAAAGAATATAACAAAGTAAGAGCCCAAGTCAGATGCCCCAGTACTGGCTTTCCTAGCCTTGGGGTCCTGGCCTTGTAGTTTCCTGGACTCCCAAGTGCTCTGTCAATGCATCAGTACAGAGCAGAGGTTCTCCACTCTCCCTCTCCCATCTTTATTTAGATGTAATTGACCCACAACACTGAGTAAGTTTAAGATGCAAGCAGTGGTTCTTAATCTTTGATGCACCTAAGAATGCCCAAGTGAGTTGTAAAAAGTACTGAGGTTCAGATTCCAAACCAGCCTAATGCAATCAGAATGTTGCCTAGATTTCTTTCTCTGCTACACTGTCCATGGTGAGAATGTGTGGAGCTGGAGCTCAAAGCCGAGTCCTCCGTCTCCAGGCTCAGTGCTTGTTCTGCTGCCATGTGTAAATATTATCAGTCTCAAGAGGTGAGTCCACAGTTACCACGGGGCACCAATCACCAAAAAACTAGATTTTAAAATAAAACATGGAAGATGGTCAAAGAGATGGATTGTTGGGAAAATGTAAAGAGTGTAGGAGACAAGTTACTTGAAGAAAAGTCAAACTAGAGAGTGGTACATGTGCATATGATACTGGCTCACTTCTCTGGACATGGCGGAAGCACGCCAGCACGAAGCACCTTCCTAGGTTGAACACAAAAGAATTGACCCATAGAGCCCTGCTTGACTGTACTGCCTCTCTGTGGAAGCTGAGGGACAAAAGCAATTGCATGATAGGCAGCTCTCAGGTAAGACATCCTTGGTGATAATCACCACTGGACAGAGACATGTGCTCTGATGCTGAGAAAATATTAAAATTTGGTTAACGTTTTGCACTTTCTGGAGGGGGGTGCTGTGCAGCACAGCTTGTTGTATCTTAGTTTCCTGAACAGGGGTTGAACCCGGGACTTTGGTAGTGACAGTGTGGAACCCTAACCACTGGACGGCCAGGGAATTCCCCCACGGTTTTGTACTTAATAAGGGTGTAGAATAAACAGAGAGTAAGTCTAAATTAGGATGTCTAGTAGAATCCATTGGGGCTTCCCTCATAGCTCAGCTGGTAAAGTATCTGCTTGCAATGCAGGAGACCCCAGTTCAATTTCTGGGTTGAGAAGATCCCCTGGAGAAGGGCCAGGCTATGCATTTCAGTTTCCTTGGGCTTCCCTGGTGGCTCAGACAGTAAAGAATCCACCTGCAATGTGGGAGACCTGGGTTTGATCCCTGGGTTGGGAAGATCCTCTGGAGGAGGGCATGGCAACCCACTCCAGTATTCTTGCCTGGAGAATCCGCATGGACAGAGGAGCCTGGAGGGCTACAGTCCATGGGGTTGCAAAAAGAGTCAGACATGACTAAGTGACTAAGCACGGCACAGTAGAATCCATTAACTCACACACTTTACTAGTCAAGTTAATGGATATTCCTTAGCTCCAAACTTACCTATGAGAAAATGACATGTTTCACTAATATCGAGTCATCTTGAGAAGTGGAGATTAGATTCCCTATATAATCTTCAAATATGAAGGTCCCTTTTCATTACCTTCCAGTGACTGTTCACTGAGTCTTCTCCTTACCCCTCAAGCCTGAATGCAATAGGCACTGCATCTCATGGGCCATGGGATGAGAACCATGGCCTAGACGTTGGGACTGGAAGCCCAGGTCAGAACTGCCAAGGCAATTCTGGATAGTAAGAGGGAAATCATTGAGATATCCTGGCCACCCACGTGGGGAGGATCATTGCTTCCTTTCAGGGTTGACATTGGAGGCAGAATCACCCTCCCCAATATAGTTCCTCCTCCAGATTTGGTTCAAGTTCTCAAAATTTATCTCAAGTAGCTAAAGCCATTCCCTTCTCCAGGGGATTTTCCCAACCTAGGGATCGAATCTGGGTCTCCTGCATTGCAGGCAGATTCTTTACCATCTAAGCCACCAGGGAAGTTCAAAACAACAGTTATGGCCTTATTTAAATATGTTCTTTCTTCCCTTTGCAAAATCCAACAAGATCACTCTACTCTGTATATTCACATATGTATTTTATTGACCTTTGCCAGGCCTCCGATGGGTAACCCTTTTTTCTAGTTGGTGTCCAGCTCCAGTAGGACTTCTGGGATGTGTAAGTTTCTATGTCCTGGGCTTACCACTGCCTTTTATGTAGAATGCTGTCCTGTGTGGAACCAGCCCAAGAAATCTTTTTAAAAAAAAAAAAGAAAGAAAAGATGGGCATGGCATTCCTATTTTGGGGGATAAAGACCAGAAGAACAAAAGTTGTAGGCAGCAACAATAGATGCTGTCAATAAGACTAGGTGGAGCTAAAGCAAATGAATGCATCGCTGAGGAAGATGGAACGTGGTCAGAGAGCCGCTGGAGAAATACAAGTGCAATGAGAGTGACACTGATTATGCTGAAAGACCTTTAAAAGCACGTGTGCCAGTCCAGCAAAGTCCTGATAAAAAAAATCCTGCTCCCAGTCACCCTAGGATCACAAATAACCAGAATTCCAAGGGAAAGTGCATGTTTAAATCTAGTAGGGGTCCACCACATACCAGACTAGGCTCTTCTCTGGGGTGATGCGATGGAAGGGGTTTTCTCACCTGATAAGATCTTAAGTGGAAAGAAGGAGTCAGTGCCTCTTTTGAATGCCCTGATAGAAGACAGGACCTAAAACACACTCCTGTTTTAGAAATTTTATTACAAAGGGCAAGAGGGAAATATCGATTCAGAGAACATCACTTTTCTCCACTGGCTTCACTGGAGGGGCTGTTTGTCTGCACAAGGAGAGCTCTGAGATACAGGGCTGAGCAGATCACATCATTTGTAGTGATTTATTAGTTAAGAAATAAAGCATGACAGGTGGGTGTGGTTACCATAGAGTAATCACACCCCTAGGGTGAAACTACACTACACACAACCAAATTCCCCCCAGGGGTGTGATTAGCTCATAAAACCCTGCCGCCCAGAACTGCCAGACTCTTCAGTGTCATTTATTTATTAAAATAAGAGTGGGCCAGTCAAAACCATTCTGTGGAGTGTGGCTGTCCGTGGTCTTGCTGAAAACTAAGACCAACAAACAAATGCAAACCCCAGAGGATCTGCTCTCTTCAGCTAACCCTGTTTCCTGTTGAGATGTGAAGTTAAGTTCAGGCAAAGCAAAAAGCACTAATGCCGCCTCCCGGTCCTTGTGAATTTCCTCTGCTCAGACCCACCCAGTAACCATCGGAAGGACCAGTGGAAAACGAG
>NW_011495013.1:1776763-1779235 GCF_000754665.1 Bison bison bison | reverse complement strand
CCCACCCTCAGCGCCCAAACCCTGGGCGGGTGAGCGCGACCCCTGCCCCGACCCCTCGCCTAGCCCAGCCCGCGCGATTACTAAGGAGACGCGGCCTCCGGCGCTGCAGTCCCCGCGCCGTTTGAAAACGGATCCATCAGCGGGTACCGGGCGTTAAAAGGGGTTTTTCTGAAGGGACTTGTGGGAAAGGACAAAAGCGAGCGGGCCCCATTCAGCTGACCAGTCAAAGGCGCTAAATGGTGACATCAAAAGGCGCCCCAACTAGGAATACGGATCCAATCGCAAAAGAAAAGAACCTGGTTTCTTTTTTTTTTTTTTTTTGGCCGAAACACGGCTGAAAAGCCCTAAAGCAAATAGGCAAAGAATGCGGAGGGGGCAGAAAGGAAAAATAAAGAAACAATCTCATGAATGCGTTTTCTTGGGCTTCAAATGAGAGTGACAACTTCCTAAGCGCTGTTGGGGGCCGGGCCGCGGGGTCCGCTGCAGAGCTGACCCGCACCTAGAGCGCGTCTCTATTCCCCGGGACCTCGCTGCTCCCGTAAGCTCCCCGGAGAGGCTCGCTTTTTTGTGTATGTAATCCCCCATTTTTATTTAAAATGGCAAGAAAGAGAAAGCAAGCCGCGAGGCCAATATTCCCTATCAGCTTTTCCGCTGGCAGGTTGTATTTCGAACAACAGCCGAGCCCAAACTGTGTGATCCGGCGATTCCCCGTTCTATTCTGCCCCCAGTTTATCTTTTTTTCCAACCAGATTATTCGCCTTGAATTTTCTGCACAGCAAGTAAGATAGTATTGGCAAGCCAAACCACTTTTTGGAGTCCGAGTGTTCGTGCCTACCCACCCTTTTTTTCTGCTCCCAGTCCCTGACGCAAGGAACCCGGGGCAGAAAAGTTTGCTCCTTCGCTAAGAGCCTAGAGGGAAGTGCAGTCCGGCCCTTCCCCGGCTGCCCGGTTGTGGGGTCAAAGACGGACTGTCGGCTAAGCCAGGGATGTACGAGACAGCGGTACAGACTCCTGCGGCTTCCGAGCCAGCGGGAACCCGGCCCGCCTCTGCCCTGAGATCGCGCCCTAGAAAAGGATGGTGGACCCTGGAACAGGGTGAATGTCGGGGAGGCTGGGGCAGCCTGGGCTTTAGCCGGCTTGGTTTGGCCGGCTTTTGGGGCAGTACGTGTTCTGTAAAATTGTGACAGGTTATTAGTAAGGGAAGGGGCACGCGGGGTCACGAAGATGCCGCACGCTCCGGCTGAGAATTCTAAGCGGTCTGGGCCCAGCCCGCTGGCATGAGTGCAGCCTGTAGTCGCTCGGCATCTGCGTGGAAGTAGGTCTACCCTCACCCTGTAGCCGCCAGACACGAGTTACAGGCCAGGGAGGCAACGGGAAAGGTTTCAGCACCAGCGCGTCGGGGACAGGGAATTCTCCTCGCGTGATGAAGCGAGCCTCTATTCTTCCACGCCCGGTTCCCGCTCAGTCCTCAAGCTGCCGCCCCTGGGAGACAAACTCTGGGGCTTGCTCTTAGATAAAACAACAGCTTAGAACCGATGTTGCTGTCCTCGAAAATATCTAGACCAGGGAATTTGTACAGAGGCTGTAAAACTCAAGTGGGTGCTCGGTCAGACCCTTGATTCCAAGGCAGAATTCATGACCACCAAACGGACAGGTTTTACCCGGGATAGTGGTTCATTAAAATAGTCTGCGTAAGAATAACCGGGGTGCAAGAGGCCGCGTCTCTGCTTGGGGCTGTGAGCAAACCCCTCCTCGCCCCAGGTCGGTTGAGTAGGGGAAATCCACTGCCTTTTGTTTGTAGGTGAGTGATGTGCATTGTGGCAGCAGCCGAGCAAAGGGGGGAAATTAATTGCAGCCAATTAATAATTAATCCCTTTTAAACAGCTTTATTATCTCTCCCGAACGACAGGGATTTGTCTGATAACCCCCCGAAGACCAAATGTCAAGTTTAACCAAATAGTTATTGCTTTATCAACCCGAGTCTGCAAATAAATTAATCAAAAGCAAATCTGTCCTTTGTGCGGCTCATTTGCTGGTAATGGATGGATATGAAGATTTGCCGATATTATTGTCTGTCATTCAATCTAACAAAGTGAACATTTATTGCATATATATTAAAAATTATCCCGGAATCGAGTGGCGCCGGCTTGCATTTATTGGAGTCTTCCCAGGGGTGAAGTCCCCTCGGATGAGGGCTAGTGGGGAAGAGAAAAGTGCGAGAGCGCGCATCCCAAATCTCTTTAAGCCTCTGCACCCGTCTCTGCCCCCTCCCCGCGGCGTCCCGCCCCCCAGCCTTTGCCCTCCTGGGGGGTGGGCGCGGGGACGGGGTGGGCGGGGGTGGCGGGGTGGGGGTGGGGGCGGGGAACGTGCCCGCTGCCGCCTGCTGCGCGGCCAAGGGCAGCCGAGCCGCTGTCAAAACAGAGGCCAGGAGCGGCGACCACTCGCAAAAGCATCGGCCCGAGGAAATTTGGG
>NW_011495013.1:1765380-1776663 GCF_000754665.1 Bison bison bison | reverse complement strand
TGATTGAAGAGAAAGAAACGGGAGGGGGGACAGCTTCTCTTTGTCTTCTGTCTGGTTACATCATTTTCTAATTAGGCATAAAATTGTCTTCATACACTGGTATTGCGGCCTTCATAAACATAGCCATTATGGTTCATAAGGACGCCATTGTGGGGAGGCCTTCCCAAAATAGAAAGAACTGGGAAGGGAGAGGCCTGGAGTCAGGGAGGCCCGGCTTTGTCCTCCCCTGGGAGAAGATGGATGGCCAATGTCACGCAGATGATGACTTGGGACTATTAAATTGTCCGAGGGGGAAGAATCTTTACCACCCCCCAGCAGGATCCGGAGGCTTTGGGGTAGGAAGGGAGGGCCAGGTGGCCGGCTTAGCCGGGCAGGTTGGAGGACGAAGCGGGTGAGTGCCAGGCGGGAGCGGAGTGGAGGGTGGTCGGGCGCCAAGGCTCCGGTCTTCTCTCAGCCAGGCCCTGCGCTCTGCGCTCGGGGCACACCGGATCTCGAGCTGCCCTCTCACTCCAACCGCATCGCCAAGGCTGGGGGGCAGGTGGGGCCAGAGAATGGACAGCGACAGCAAGCCCCGAGCAGTTCAGGGTAGTGCCAGGCGGGGAGACAATTCTTCCCATTATTCGAAGCGGAGACCCAAGGCGGGCCTCCCACCCGGCGGGGGGCACGTCGCTAACTGGCTAGAGATGGATGGAGGCTCCTAGAGCCCCCGGCGTCGTGTCAGACCCCGGGCAATTACTGTCCCGCCAGGATGGACACGCTGCCCGCCACCCTGACCCCGGCGCGCAGGCCCACTGGCTGCCTGAGTCGCCTCGGCGGTCCGCTCTCTCGCCTTTACAATAACCCGACTTGACATAAATAACTCCCATGCGCTTGTCTACATCTGCTTGACCTCCTGAACCCGCGGAGAATCTTTGCTGCATTTACCCAAGTTACATTCTTCTTTAGAATAAAAAAGAAAAAAAAAAGAAAAAGAAAAAAAACACTTTAAAAACTGTAAATTCTAGTCCCCTGTCTTGCTCCAGCTAATTCGAGTTCTGGTGTGTCTTGCTATTCACATTGCTGCCAAACACACCAGTTCGCTTCTGGAGGACCGGGTCCTGCCTGCTTGTGCCTCAGGCATTGGCTGCGCTGTTGCAGGCACCCCTGAGCTTTCCAAGGTGACCTGAAGGCGCCCTGAGTTACAGGCGCCCTGAGGTGGTCCCGCCTCCGAAATCTCCTCCCCTGGCCAGACCTTGAGTGAGGGAGAAGGAAGAGTGGGTGCTGATCACCGGCTTGGTCCTGGGTTGTCTGAGGTCGCAGCTGGGGCCAGGCCAGCTAGCCAGAGCAGCCTGGCGCCTGGCGTGTGCTCCCGGTGACCTGATCCAGCAGGGGTGCGGGGGCGGCCCCGGAAGTGCCCGTGCTGGCGCCACGCGCTGCGGTCACCAGGCGCCAAGACTGGAGGGCTCGGATAGTGAAGGGGGGCAGTGGGGATGAGACCGAAGATTGCAGGGAATCGTCTGGTCAGGCTTGTGTCCAGCGTGGATCCCTAGCTGGAGCTGGCCTGAAGATGCCAGAGCCTTGCTCTGCGAGGCTTCCTCTGGGTGGGCGCTGGGGGACGGCGTGCCACTGACTTCCTGTCAGTCATCTCCGGTCTATTTAGGCCCAGCTGGCCGTGAGTCAGAGGATCTAGACAGCATCTCAGAACTTTCAGGATGGAAGAGCTCTTAGAGGTCTGGTGGTCAGAGTGACTTCTTGATGTGAAGGTCTCATCTACCCCCATCTGGGTGCGGCCTCCTGACCTTCTCTGACTTCCCCACCTGCGCAGGGATATCTGGGGAGCCAAGGCTGGGCTCAGGGGTGGTGGGAAGTTGCAATTGCAGCAACAAGATCCTGCCTTTGCAGCTGTTACTAAGGCAAAAGGGAACATAACAGTGATCTTCAGATTCTGAAGCTCCAAGACCAGTTTTCCTCATAACAGCTTTCTTTCCATTAAAAAAGGGTCATTTAAATGTCCCTATTTCTGGAGTATGGTTTTTTATGCTGTCACTGTTAATGTCATTGGAGGTAGGCCCAAGCTGGTGTCTCTTTGATTAGGGTTCCTAATCCCATCCATTCACTTACTAGCCATTAGTCATTCTTTAATTAATTCTACAAACACTTTGTGAGGGGATGTTCCACATGAGATACAAGAGAAACAGAAAACACTGCACCCAAGGAACTTGCAGTTTCCTTGGAAGAAATATCACATGTTGTGGATACTGAAGGGTTCTGATGTAGCCTGGTTATAGAACCTCAGGACTCAGGTTGAGCCTAGATTTGTCACTTCCTGACTCTAGGACCCGAGTTGGATACTGAAAGCCTCTGAGCTTCTATTTCTCATGTGTAGAGTGAACCTGTTGAGATATACGCTCTGGGAAAGTGAAAGTCACTCAGCCGTGTCCTACTGTTTATGACCCCATGGACTGTAGCCCTCCAGGCTCCTCTGTCCATGGAATTCTCCAAGCAAGAATACTGGAGTGGGTTGCCATTTCCTTCTCCAGGGGATCTTCTCGAGTCCAGGTCTCCCGCATTGCAGGCAGACTCTTTAACGACTGAGCCATCAAGGAATCCCCTAAATGTTCTGGGAGTCCCCCTAAATTCTCTGGGTGCTCTAAAACACATAAGTAATAGCTACAGTCCAGATAGAAATGAGCATCAAAGCACCTGCACGGGCTTGAGGAAGACCTCAGTTTCTCTCTGTGCCTCTGAATTTTGCATTCCAAATAGTGGAGGACAAAGTACAAGGAAGGTGTGGAATGCATACTAGACTAGGAATCTTGACTGTGAGAAATAAATTGGCTTGTTTAATCTTTCTGTGTCCTCACCAAACAGTGGGGATTTCTACCTTATTTACTCCGCAAAGTAGTTGTAAGGATCAACTCTTACTAGGTATGTAAATGTGTTTTGAAAACTAACAGGCATCTTGGGATAGCAGAGAGCCGTAGCTCCCTCTGTAGAAGGGAGGTGAGGTGGGTGGATATGTGGCTGGTGGGGATGGGGTGAGGTGGGTGGACCAGTGATGACTGCTAGAAGATGGGCTTGTCTTCTGGCTCTGCGGGAATGGGAGGATGCTGAGTCTTAGGCAGCAGCTATCCACTACTGGAATGACTTACCTTTTCAGCATCTACCTGTGGATAAATGAGATAAAGAGAAGGGCTTTTCCTACATAGGCAAGGCCCTAGAGCTCTAGCACAGACAGCCGAAGTACTTGATTCAGGAAGCTTCACTGAATTTTCAAGGCTCTGCTGCCGGAAGTTTCTTTGAAAATGAGATTTGTTATTGATTGGGGAAAAAAGTGAGCAAAGTGAGATATTCTTTTGAAGCTTTGTGATTACCCATCCCTTCTGAAGAAATACACACTTTCATTCTTAGCAGGAAAAAAATGAGCCTGCTCATTTTGACTCCAAAACCAAACCATTCTTTTCATTCTATGCTCTTTGCTAAGAACTTTGCTAGCTCACTCAGGGAGGTGAGGTGCATTTTAAAAGAAACTTTACCTCCTGGCTGAACCGGGAGAAGGACAGTCACAGTGGGTTCTGAGAAAAAGGACTTTAACTCTAGAGAGAGTAAGCGCCTTTGAGATGGAAGCCTTGAGGAAGGGGAGAAGTGAGGTGGGAGTGAACCTCCAAGAAGCTGGTCCACGTTTCCCTTGATGGTCAGAATGTTGATAAGGCAGCTAGTTAGCAACGTCTTCATCCCTGGTGGCATGTGGAAATCTTCCAGCAGGTTCTCAATTAAGGGAACTGCCTTTCCTTTCTTTCGCTTCACTTTTGTGTTAAATGTTAACAACCTGATGCTATCTATTATGCTGCCATTATCCCAGAATGTTGACTGAACTGGTTCTTTTATCTGTATTATGGGGCTGCCTCACTTGCAGATTTATGCATTTTTGATATTAAATTCTTTCTCTTGTTAAGCCTAAGCTCTTGTTGACTTTCATTGACCCCCTGCCCTGGTCCCCAGTACTTTTCCATATTTAATATTGAAACATTTTTTCTCAATGCCCCTCCTGGCTTTGTTGCCATCCGCTTGACGGCTGTCCCTAATGGCCTGTGCTGTTTGCTCTGTTCTTGAACTTGGTGGGGTCACACAGTCTTTAACAGTGATGTCCTCTGAATGTCCACCCTTGCTGTCCGGCTAAGTTGCCCTGTGTCACAAGCTCTGCCCTTTTACCCGCCCCTAACTCCCAACTGCTCCTAATCACTTAAACAAACACCTTGCCTCCTGACGCCCCAGGCCCCCTGAACCTTTTGGGTTTTGTTTAGCTGAGCTGCTAATGCTCAGCCCGGCCCACAGGCGGCTTGGCCTCCCTGACCTGATACATCGCAGCTCTTCTCCTTGGAGCGCCTGCCTTGTCCAGCGCCCCCTGGGCCAAAGGCCAGGGTCCGGGCAGGGTTGACCAGCTGCTTGAGGTGGCCACAAAAGACACCAAAAGACAACCTCAGCTAGGAGCAGGCAAATGAACGTATTCATTTATCTTTCTCCCCCCTCACCCCAAACCTACCCACAAACTCAATCGACTGCCGACTGCCGGGCTTGAAACAAGACAAAGAGAAAATATTGGGAAGTTGTGTGGGGGGTGGGGTGGGGTGGGGTTTGGTGGGAGAGGCCCCTCTCACACCAGAAATCTTAGCTCCTTCTTGGGGGCCGTCTGTTCAGTTTCACAACACTTACAGACCAATTTCCAGAATTGAAGTTGCCTGGTGTTTTGATTCTTCCTTTGCCTGTGCATTTGTGCCCTGAAGGTCCCTTCCAAATGGATACTAATTGTGGGGGCTGCACGCTGCTGGCTGCTCCAATGCCCCAGGGCCTCAGAGGACCTGCTTCTCAAAGCCTTAATTGACAAGGACCTGTCTGTATTTAGGAGCAGCTGGTCCAGGGCCTTGGCACATCAGTGCAATCTTAACGCAGCATCCCTAGCCCCGAGGAGGATGAGGGTAAATGTGGTTAAAATGAAGGAAGATTTATAGCTGGCCCCCTTGGGTAATAGGACAGAAGACAGCTCCTAAGATTTTCCCCTACGAGGGGGTTCATTCATCAGCTCCCGGGCCTGGTAACCCGGTAGGAGGCGCGCTCCAGCTATTATTACTAATGGGGGAGGGGAGGAGGGCAGCTTCGAACAATTAGGCAGGTGACAATATTCGACTACAATACATCGTCCCCCAAACCGGACCGACTGACACTGCTCTGCCTCCTGCTTCCGCGGGCCTCGGCGCCGGTGCCTCCGCCTGGCTCTAGCTCTGGCTCTGGATTAATAAGTGGCGCCGCCGGAGGGCTGGGGAGACAGCGCTGAGGACGCCGGGCTGGCCTGCCCGGGAACACGGAGTGGCCGCTGGGACTCCTCGTTTGGGTGTCTTAAAGTCCCAAGCGGCCGGTAGCAAGGGCGATTGCGTAGACTAGTTGCTCCTTCCTGCGTCCCGGCAGGCGCGCCGGGCTCCGCGGCTTCCCAGCTTCCCGTTGCACGCTGTCCTTCTGAGAGCCTTTCTGAAACCAGCTCGCCCCGTAGATACAGCCATTCAGCGGGTCACAAAGGGGTTGATTGGTTCACTGGGAACCCGGTTTTGTTGCGATGTGTGGGAAATACTTTGATGTGCGCCCAGTTCGCACGTGTGAACAGGGATAATGGGTTTGGGGATCTTCATTGAAACTTGAAGTTTTAAAGCAGAAATCCCCTAACTTTTGCCTGTTTTTCTCAACTTTTTCTTTTTTTTACTCCTTCAGGAACAATGCCAACATTGAAGCCCGCGGTTGGAGTCTGCACAGTTGGAGATCTTTGGTGCCATTTTAGACATCTTTGGATTTCATCAATCAAACTGACTGCAATTTTCCATAAAAACCCTGAATTTGGGTCAGAAAGTGGGCAAAGTAGATAAAGATCATTCGAGCTGTCTTATGAGATGATAAATAGATATCCTTTCAGGCAACAATGGCAAAGTGCAGTTTTGTGATTCTCTTCCATGGGTTCTGAATGCAGTGAGTCGAAACGATTTATCCATGTTTTCCCATGGTTTAGGAGGTGTCTATACTTACTTGTCTCTAGTAGTCTGACCTTTCCCCGACTGAGTTGCTAAGTGTGCTGCTTTGAGTATTTCGTTTCCTTCGTGTGTGTATGTGTGTTTTCCCAAAAACACACAAGAAAAGTTGTTTTTTTTTCTTCATTGCTCAAATCAATAGAATATGGGTCTGATCTAGATAATTCTCTGCCAGTAGAGAGGTTGCAGGCCCCTGAGTTGGTGTGGAAATTCCATTCGCTTGGTGGTTGCTCACAGGGCACTTGAGATACCATTTTAGATACCATGCTGGGTTGTAAACCCATTTTCCTAATAATAACAACCACAGCAACACCCACTGGCACTGTGTCCTTCCTATTCTTGAACTTGACGAATGGCCTTTTATAGAAGGTGAATAAAAGGAAACACTAAAAGAAACAAGAGAGAAACTCCCAAAGAGTATTTAGACCACTACCTCCAGAGACCTATCAAAGTGTTAGCTGAAATAATTTCTAAGTGAAGAAGAACACTTTACATTTTTCTCTTCATTATGAAGAAAATTATGTTTACTCAGCATACACATCACAGACTAATCATCGCTGATCACTGAGGTTTAAATCCCCTTCCTTTTAAATTTTCTTGATCCTTCCCTTGAAAATGTTTTCATTTTGATAATCCCTTCACCCAATGTTTTTAGTTAACCAACTATCTTAAAAAATTCTTGAAGGATAGTACTGGCTCTTCATTGAGAAATCATGTTTGACATTCTTAGTTGTTCATGAATTAATTATCTGGTATGTCCTCATGAGCTCCTAGATCTTGTGGAGGTATACTTGATTATGCAACAAATGTTTATAGTTTTTGATGTAAGATTTCCTCCTATACTCATAGGAATATCATCTTTTTGTGCTTTGCTTTTTCATATTCCCCAACTTTTTCTGATATCTCAGCTGGTAAAAGAATCCGCCTGCAATATGGGAGACCTGGGTTCAATCCCTGGGTTGGGAAGATCCCCTGGAGAAGGGACCGGCTACCCACTCCAGTATTCTGGCCTGGAGAATTCCATGGACTGTATAGTCATGGGGTCACAAAGAGTCGGACACAAGAGGACTGAGCGACTTTCACTTTCATTCCCCAACTAAAATATCAACTGTATGCTACGAAGCATCTAGAGAAGAGACTACGGTACAGCGGGAGTTAATTATTGTTATTAACTTACTGGCTTTATTAATTTTGAATGAAGCACATAGCTGCAGCTACAGTTATTTAAGTACTCTTTATTAGCTAAAATAATTAGCAATTTTTGGATACACTCTCACTATATAAAATTTAAAATGGCAATTGGAGATTCAGAAAAAATTCCCTCCTCTCATTTGTCTTTAATAAATCTTACTGTCAAGTAGTAAACATTTTAACTTAATGTATAGCTATTTGAATGACCCTTTATCTTACTTTTTCAATTTTACATTTTAAAAGGTTGAGAACATATCTACTAAATCTAATATCAAATGATATTTTAAATTTAAAAGTATTTTCTGGAATTCAGAAAAACTGCTTCAAATCATAAATTTATGAAGGGCAGCATAATTATCTTGTTTAATATTTTCTCTAATGCCCTGTCATTCTCTTTTGCTCTTAATGTTTTAGATATATCCATGATATGTATGAGATCTACTTAGTTACTTATCTTTTTGGTTACTTCCAATCAGGATATCACAAAATCATATCTGAAATTATCATATGTATAAATGGAATGATAGAATTTTGTTCACAGTTGTAGTCTGTTTTACATATCTTCTTTCAGTAATCCACCTACCATACCAAACAGTCACTGATAAAATTTTTAGTTGGAATTTTGCCATGCTCTGTAATACAATGAAAGCACTTGATTATTGTCATTGTTGATGACAGCAGAAGCCTTATTGATGAACAGAAAAATTTCAAGCAGTCCTATCCGGTGCACTATGCTTTTTTAAAAAAATTATTTTATAAAGTTCAGACCAAAGGACAAATGTTGAAGCATAAACTTAAAGTTTCAGACATGAAGATACATTCTGGAAACATTATGACCAGGCAGGAAGTAATTTGGACTTTGTCAGGAACTGGATTTCCTAAGACCAGAACTGTAAACCAGAGAGGGAATATCTGTATCAATTTAACTTCCCATTTTTAGATGAGAAAACTGAGGCTGGGTGGATAAAATGGTGGTCACAGTGTTCATTCATGGTAGGACTGTAAGAGCAACTAAGCTTTCTTTCCACTGTCTCTCTCTGGCCCCTTACTAAATCAGGGACACATTTCTCCATTATTTTTTTTCCATGTTCATAAACAAGAAATAAATAAAAAAGGCATCTACATCCAGTTCTTTAAAGATCCTTCTCCCACTTGCAGCTTACCTTTAATAAGTTAATTTCTGCACAAGGGCAGCTGAGTCAATGCCAACAGCCCTCTTGGGGAGCTGGGCTGCAGTTCTCCTTTCATGGAAGATTTTTCTTCTTTAAAATTATTATTAGAGTTCCCTCAGTATTCCCATTTCTGTTTCTCTACTTGCAATAAAATGAAGGAAATGAAATTGCTTCAAATAGGAAAAAAGGAAGAAAGAGAAAAAGGCTATCCCTATACATACAAAGAGGAAAAATGTCCCCAGAGGAGTGAAAAAGAGGTATTTGGATCCACAGTTGTCCAGTCTGCCTGTTTTCAAATCCTGAATTTACTGTATGATTCATTTCATCCTTCACTTCTCTAAGAAACTACTCCACATCTTAAGTAACTGAGTAACTTCCACATCTCAATCATATAGAATGTACTTATTTTCCTAATACACATAATATTTTAAATCCATCATTTGACACAAATCCATAATCTGACAATGATCAATCATGTTTTTCAAAGATCTTTTAATGCTATGTTAACATGCACAATAAGCAGGGGTAGCATTCGTATTTTCAATAATGACATTCATTAACTTGCTATCATCTCCTCT
This sequence comes from Bison bison bison, assembly GCF_000754665.1. Classification (NCBI taxonomy): domain Eukaryota; kingdom Metazoa; phylum Chordata; class Mammalia; order Artiodactyla; family Bovidae; genus Bison; species Bison bison. The sequence continues at coordinate 1,767,672 of NW_011495013.1, read as the reverse complement.
TCTATAAGGATGATTATTTTGGTAGTTTTTTGGCAAATTTCACAATTTCTGAAAATCATGCGGTTTACTGACACATTTTTAGGGATTGAAAAGGCCCTATCAAGTAAATAATTTAAACCACCTCTATTTTCCCTCTCTTTTAGTTGGGTAATTTGAAGAGTAGGTGTCATGAATTTGAGTGGACCTTCTGATTGTAGCCTATTATGTACATGACTTTAAAAATTGTCAAAACTGGCATTTTATCACTTCTTCACAAATACGTGATACAATTTTACCTTAGAACATTTTCAAGTTTTAATAAGAATTTAATAATCTCTGATTTAGAGGCAGAGCAAAGCTGTTGAATTTACTGGAGGCTAACATATGGGAAGGTTTTTAAAGAGCCATTCACATCACACCCCCAAAATGGTTTCAATCAGCAGGTATCCCGGTGTTTATTTAATGAAGAAATGTATGAACAGCTGCTGTCTCCCAATTTTAGAGGTAGTTATCTTTCATTGTGCTGCAACAAATGAGGAAGAAGAAGAGATTTTAGCTGCAATTTGGGATCATTCTATTAGATATGCAGGACTCCAACAGTAAATTCATACAAGAATAGGGAGGCTAGTTTATGGAAGAAAATCAAATATAACAACTCTGGGGATGGGATCTGTGGGCCCTGTTTTCAGATCTATTGCTAGGTCATAAGTTTCTAGGTCATAAGAAATTGTCAAGTTTAGATTAAGCCCTAAAAGACCTTTGTGAAGAAAAATTAAACTCCAGTCTGACACTGATTCTTGACTGACTGTGTGTTATTACTGCAGATGGACACATGGAGCACATTTTTGTTGCCCAGTGCATGGTGGGCATTGACAATATCATGGTATCTCTCTATGCCAAATGGACAACTGAGGCTGTGCTATGGTCCAGAGGGTTTATAGGTTGATAACTCCCAGAACAGACAGTTTTACAGCAGGAATGTCTAGTTGTGAATGCATTTTTTATTTTACCCCTATTTATAGCAAGAGATTTGGGACTAGACATGTATTTATTTCTTTGGTACATGTCTGCCTTCTGAACAAATATGAATTGAGGGGACATATACTGACTGCTCTCTCTCAGTATCAGCAGGACCTCCTAAAAATGAATAAAGGTGCTATTTAGCAGCTTTAATAGGACTTACTTTAGAGAGCAATTATGAGAACATTTTGATAACTTTGGTCTTGGGGATAGGATTAACTACAGCCTTACAAGTTTTACCTAGTATTTCTTGTGAAGAGTTCCAAGGTTTGGCAGAATGAATCTTTTAGGAAAGGTAGCCCTGAATCTGCTATAAAGGGGCCTACTGTAATGTGGATTAAGGTTATTAAATTTTCCACCCAGGGCCATTCAAGTGATGAGTTTATTTGGGAAGTTCCTTGAGAATGCAAGTTTTTCTTTTCCCCCATCTTTTTTCCCTCCCTCATCCCCTCAGTTTCACCATGATACATGTTCATTAATTTTTAATGTGTTTTTTGGTGACTAAGGTAAAGTATTTGTCTGATTAAAAGTTTCAGAGGCCCCTTATAAGTATTTCATGCAAACTCCTACAGTGAGCCTGTAACAGACAAAAGAGAGGTAACACACAGGAGTGAGCTCTAATGACTGAGTGTAGGTGAGGACCAGGAGTTTGGATCAATCTGTAACTGACCTGTATTATCTGTTACTCATCTGGCAAGTGGGTTTGCTCGCAAACTGCTTAGGCCGAACACAGAGCCAACATCAGGAAAAGTAGCTATTAGTTAAATAAAAAGCGAGGACTCCGGGATCCGGGTCTGAATCTGGGTCCTCCCACTTCCCAGCTGTGTGACCCTGGGCAAACAACTTAACCTCTCTGCGCTCCTTTTCCTCCCTGGGTTGTTAGGCAGATTAAATGATTACTACTTGCTAAATGCTTAAAACAAAATCGTTCGAACCACACTCGTTAGAGTGAGGAGGCTTCCGCTCCATCTTCCTGCCTTCACTTAAAAGCCCTTCACACCCAGAGTCCCCTCGCTTCCAGAGCTCTGCAAAAGCGGCCTCCGCGGAGTCAGAAGACGGTTTTGCCCCTTGACTGCTTCCTGGATCCGCTCACACCTTAACACCTTGACCTTCGCTAAGCTTCCTGGATCCGCTCACACCTTAACACCTTGACCTTCGCTAAGCCTGGCTGGCCACAGGTCTGTCGGCCCAGAGCTGGAGTGTGAGCCCGGATGAGGCCAGGGACCTCGTACCCAGGCGGATGGCAGAGACCCCGAGGGGCACAGAAAGGCCCTGGAAGCGGGCGGGAGCTGG